>NC_057361.1:30578695-30881725 GCF_016509475.1 Prionailurus bengalensis | reverse complement strand
AGCAGAATCTTTTACAAAACTTCCAATGCCCATGCCCCTTGTTTCTATGAATTTGTTATTCTGCACCAGTAAGAACAAGAAAAGGAGGAAAAGAGGAAGAATTTTACGATACATTCATTTTATTGACCAATGGTTTTATGGACTTCCTTCCAGGACTTCTTTCAATGATGAAGCTGTGGTGTGCCACATGGAGTCACACATTGAGAGAAATTACCCATTTCTCTGCCTGAGGAGTCTCGGGTGACAGGGTGTGAGACCATGAAGTCAAATAACCATCACATCAGCCATTGTCACTTTTTACTGGCTTGAACATGGGGTTTATCCAATTTGACCTTTTTCCTGGTTCATTATCTGTGCAAAGAGGTAGTAGAGGTCACGCCATAACGAGTACAGTCTCCTCAAAATAGCTAGGAAATCAGCCCCCACTACCCTCAACAACAGCCAGACCTGCCTTGGTATGATGTAACGCAAATCAGAATTGGAGGAAATTCAGAGTTTGAAATAAGTATACCGTCTTTGAGATAGTAGTTTATAAAGAAGTATGCAACCTACTTTCTGATTTCTGGTTCAGTGAGTTAGAATTCTCAACTATTTGCCCCCTGCCTAAGGGCAATTTAGCATGTTTAAGACCCTGTCACTTTCCTACTTAATTACAGAGGATTCATATACAAAAAAAGTGGCCCAAAAAAGGCTATTTAGTCCCTGGTAGTATTTCCAGTCCTTAAAAACTTTGTGTTTATCATTATAAAGTATTAACAAATAAGAAAACATTTTATTTTTACCTTTTAATGGAGTATAACATCAAGCGAGGATTTAGCTCAAAGTTTTCTGCCTTCTTTCCTTTGTCCCTGTCCTCAGCAAGGACATGGTTAAAATTTCCGTGTAACATAAAGGGCAGACAGGGATACTGCTTCCTTATCAAGTCAGAAATCATTTTCTGAATAAAGATATTTTGGCATCTGTTGGTGTCAGTCTTTCCTTTAAATTAGCTCTTACATTGTAGATATAAGCCAGGTAATTTCTAATGTGGCCAGTTTCTGGAAGATTTTACTTTTGAATGGCAAGTAGGATGTTTTGAGATATTTTTTCTTAACCAATGCATGTCTTGACTTCTTACTGGTACATGCTGCTTTCAGAAGGGCAAGATCTCTTTGCAGAAGATGAATGGTCTTCATAATAAATCAGTTAATCTTATTTAATATCTATTTTACACATGAAGATTGATAATATATCTCAGTTACCAAAGAGACTAGAGCTGAACGTTCATTGAACTTGAAATTATGAGCACCCTGGATTTATGTGAGTTCTTAGAAGCCTACATCCCATAGCTTCTGAAAGTATTCATCTTTCCAAATACATTCTCTCGTCCATGCTTCTTGTCAGCACTGTGTTGGGGAAGAGAGAAATACAGAAAACGGGATAGAATTATGTCTTCAACTTTGTGCCAGATAACAAACTCAGGAATAAATTATTGAACTGAAACATTTCCAGTGTGATTTTGAGCAGCTCCTTGACTGTTGATTGCTCCCACCTACCAGCATCATCCAAGCTATCAAATTGGATTTGGGGCATAAGACTGGGATTTAGCAATATTTTGTTATAACCCTAGATCTAAATACACTGTGTAGTTGGGAGTATTAATTTTTCTGTGAAAAAGGTAGGAAGTTTTTACCCTAAAGGCACAGAGCAGAGATTAATGAACTCCTTACAGTCTGTGTAAGAATGCCTGGTTTACGGCTACTCAAAATTTACTAAAATGCTGGCCTGCTTTCCACATGACATAATAGTGTAATAAACGCAAATCAGCCTTCAAAATGAAATGGCAAAAAACGTATTTAAAAATCTCTCCGTGTGATAAACAACTTTTTTTGCTTGTTTCTTCAGTTTGGTTCTTTGCTTTAAAATACAACAACCTTAATAGCTGAAAGAGTTTGAACTAAGTTACAGATTTGTTTGCTTTGCTTTGCTTAGCTGCAATCTGTGCTAATGGCTCATATTAGCTCTAGTTTCTGTGTCAACTGACAAGTTTATAATATCTGTCCTGTATTATTCCCTTTCTGAAAATTCATCTGACATCACTTCAGTCAAGGGGGGAGGAAACTTGGGGTGCCAAATCTTGCCATTCATTTATCAATGAATCTTTAAAAAAAAAAGTCCCTTTGAGAACACTTTGCTGTTGTTCAAGAGGTTGGTGACTTGGCCAAGATCATGTAGTCATTCTCTGAGAATCTGGATTCTCTCCTTGGTTACATTGCCTCAGAGCTGTTCTCTTTCCCCTCTCTCCATCTTCCAACTTTGCTCCTATCTTATTATGTGAGCTGTCTCTTGGTTCACTATGCTCAACCATGGTTTCTGCTCAGAAAAGACAAAGAGATTTTCAAAAGAGGATCTTCAAACTATATATTTTTTTCAACGTTTTACTTATTTTTGGGTCAGAGAGAGACAGAGCATGAACGGGGGAGGGTCAGAGAGAGAGGGAGACACAGAATCGGAAACAGGCTCCAGGCTCTGAGCCATCAGCCCAGAGCCCGACGTGGGGCTCGAAATCACGGACCGCGAGATCGTGACCTGGCTGAAGTTGGACGCTTAACCGACTGCGCCACCCAGGCGCCCCCAAACTATATATTTTTGTTTCTTTTCTTTAAACTTAACATTTTTTAAGTTTATTTTTTTTTTTTTTGAGAGAGAGAGAGAGAGAGCAAGTTGGGGGGAGGCAGAGAGAGACAGAAGGAGAGGAGGATCTGGAGTGGGCTAAGTGCTGGCAGCAGAGTGCCTGACTCAGGGTTTGAACTTGGGAACTATGAGACCATGACTTGAAGTGAAGTCCAGATGCTTAACTGACTGAGCCACCTAGGCGCCCCTAAACTTAACATATTTTAATTCATCTTTAATCATGTATCTTTTCCTCAAATTATAGGTTTTTAAATATTAAAATTTTTCAATGTTTTTTTTTTTGAGAAAGAGAAAGCGGGTGAGCTGGAGAGGGGCTGAGAGGGGCAGAGAGAGAGGGAGATAGGGGATCCAAAGTAGGTTCCATGCTGTTAAGCACAGAGCCTGATGCAGGGCTCAAACTCACGAACTGTGAGATCATGACCTGAGCTGAAGTTGGATACTATCTGACTGAGCTACCCAGGCACCCCTTTATTTTTTTTAAAAAGTAGGCTCCATGCCCAATGTGAGGCTTGAACTCAGAATTCTGAGATAAAGACTTGGATGCTCCACAATGGAGCCAGCCAGATGTCCCTGTTTTTACATTTTAATCCTCAATATGCCACTCCGATAAGAAATGGAAAAAAGATGGTTATTAGATTTTATTCAAATTCAATAAATGAAAAATAAGTGCATTTGCTTTGCTTTAAATAATGCACTCTTAATACTAAAACACTAGAGCAATGATGAAGTTACCTAGCTTGGTATCAGCAACCAAAAAAAAAAAAAAACCAACCCAACAAATCAAAAGGTGTAATCTCTTTCAGGTGCAACTCTGATCATGTTCATCAGTCTATATTGTTCTCTTCTATTGTCCTTGGGGTGGGGGGAACAAAGGAGACATAAGGTGGGGGGAATCCATAGATGTTACAGGGTATTCTGCTAAGGAACTGACACTTGGTGCTTCATTTACTGAAAGGTGAAAAATTGCAGGGATGGAGGAGGATTGCAAGATGTGGTCTAAATTAGATCTAAACGCTTTCTAATCCTTTAGTATTAATCAAGCCAGTATTGAGTAAATATTTATTGAGCACCTACTGGGGATAGGCTGTAGGTGGATACTGGGTTGACAAAATTAGTTTCTATACTTGAAGATCTAATGATCTAGTGGGGGCTAGCCAGGGTAATACGTATAAACATTAATGAGTCTTGTGATGAAAGCTTACTCCTTCAAGCCCAGGGCTCACATAGCTGAGCTTTAAAGACCTATCCAGCAGAGAAAGAAAATGGAGAGGCAAAAAGGTCAAATCCATGTGAGAAAAAAAAAGCCACTAAATGTGGGGGGAGGGTGAATAAAAGTGACTAATATATCACTCTTGGGGTGTGCATAAGCATGGAATCAATGTGATGTCTTTGATTTGCAATTTTATCCTAGCATTCTATATTTCCTAAACATGGCTGCCAACCCATGAATCACCTGTGGTCCCACCCCAGACCCTCTGGCTCTGAATGTGTGAAAGGGGTCAGGGAAGCTCTAGTATTAACAGCTCCCCTGGGGGATTTTATGGGACGCTGAGAAACAGTTGTGTAGCTGGTGCCTGAAACTCTACCAGTTGAGTTTCTCTGGTTGCTTGAACAGCAGATCTCACACTTCAGTTTGCATGAAAGAACCTGAATCCCACTACTTGAGCTTAACCCTCTTAGTTGGACACATGGTCCCTCCCAAAGGTTAGGGAACATTCCTGCTTGAATGTTAAGGTTCCCTCACAGAGTTGAACTGTGTAGGCCTGTCTCGAAGCCCACTGATCTTCATTTTGACTAACATGTTAAGAGATTGTGAGAAATTTCATCCTCATAAGTTACTTTGAGAAATGCTGATTTAATCAGGACTTAGTCCTCTTAAGAACAAACACATTTGACTCTTAGCCTTTGATGTAAACGTAGGATTTCAGAATTGGATTTAATTCCAGGCTATAAATCCACTACAATATAAGCTCTGAGAAGAAAGGAATATTTTTTTCTCCATGTTTTTTCCTTGATGTATTCCCAGCACTTGGAAGAGTGGCTTCCACGTAGCAGGTGCACCCAAACTATTTGTTGACTGACTGGATGAACTCGAGATGTAAAGATGTCATGTATCTCATTCTTCCATTCCTCTCAAATATTCTGACACTGTGTTAGGACCACAAAGCATTTGCAAGTGAATTCAGAGAGAGCAGGAGGCTGGTGGCTGGAGTGGAAACACAACACAACTTAAGAAGAGAGAAGAAAGGAACCATAAAGGGTGGCCAGGATGGGTAGAGTTCCCCACAACTCTGTGTACCTCACAGACTATCATGATGATCCTAGTCTTGGACATCCATCACCTGTTGGGCCCCAGAGGCTTTGGGTTGCCCCTGATGAGAGAGGGAAATCCAGAGGGTGAGGTGAGGTGCTATAGAAAGTGTACATGAGCAAAAATGATAGCTTTTCCCTCCCATTTGCCCCTCATTTTTGATTTGGTGTGTCAACAGGTAGGTGCGGCCATGATATCAAATAGGTTGGGTTCACTACACCCTCCCCCCGCCCTAGTTCTTTCAGCCTTCTGTGGGATCCTGTGTCACTTTATTGAGGGCCTGAGTGTTCACTTCCTTAGGTTATAGAAAGAGAAACTCTTGAGTGTTAGTGAACTGACCAATAAAGAAAAAAAAAAAAAGACCAGCCTGTGGTATGCAGCTCTTAAGCCTTCTGTAAGGGTTACTGCCAACAAGGAATGACTCCAAGGGGTTACAATTATCCCCCGCAGACACACCATCTGTTTCTGCTTTAGCTCTGGGTGTGAGAATTGTTAAGGGGGACATAATAATGGCTCCTCCCAGCTGTTCCTGTATCGAGGACAGTATCCTTTGAGAGTTGGGCATTTTCAGAGGCCGGGGGTATAGAGATTTTAAGCATGCGAATTAGGTCTAACAAATGGAATATATAGCAGTGTGTGCTGTAATCACAGGAGATATTTTTCCCCTAATAAGTGCCATGTAAAGGATGAGTAGAAAGTAGGATGGAATATATTCAATAAATTGTGTTTATGTCATGCTACTCTGATCCTTTCTGAATGTATTGACCCTAAGGAAGATTGCACAGGTGTTTTCTTAGGGATCTTCATGACACGGACTACAGTTGCTCTTGGAATATGTAGGTGCCAGAAAGTTTCTCTTTGTTCTACAGAGATCTGCACTGCATGATGCTCTCTAGGGCATAAAAAGCCTTACATTAAAGCTAGTACAGTGTTTCTTTTTACCTATGACAGAAGAATTTTGAGGAAACTGGCTTTGTTGGTGACATAGGAAATACCAGTAGCTCTAGTTTTCAAGACAGGGTTTGGTTCTCCACCACTCCATTTTTAATAGCTTCCTTGGAGAAACCACTTACTTTAGAACAGTGATACCATTTGTAGAACACTTGATAGTTTACCAGGCATCTTCACACATGTTTTGAGCCCCAAAATGAACTTGAAAGAGTAAGAGTAGACTTACTGTTGAACCTTTTATAATAGAAAAGTGAGGCTCAGATTTTAAAGAAATTTCCAGCAAGTGGCACAGCAGATAACCAATACAAATCTTACTCTTTTCTTCCAATAGCAGCTTATAACTCTCACAATGCATGAGGAATAAAATCCCAAATTCGGAGCAAGAGGTTTGGATGCAATGTCCAGGAGTCTTGCTCATGCCGGCTTTTGGCTGCCATGAGAAATCCGGGGGTCACTCAGGTCATTGGATTTAGTACTGACTCAGGTCAGTAGTTTTCAAAGTGTGGTCCCTGGATCAGCAGTAGCACCAACATCACTGGGAGCTTGTTAGAAATGCAGAATCTCAGGCCCCAGCCCAGACCTACTGAATCAGAAAATCTGGGTGTGAAACCCAGGAATCTGTTGGAACCAGTACCGTGGGTAATTGTGATGCATGGTATTGTTGGAGAAACTCTGATTTAACGGATAAAATCTCACAGAGTTGTTCTACCATCCCCTCATGCTACAATTCAACCTTTAGTATGAAAACCTTTTTGATACATAATAAGCATTTGTCATTTACTGCATCAGCAAAGTTTTTCTCTAAACCAGTGAGAAACAGGCACAAAAGCACTAAAAGTTTGAATGACTGAGGAGGATAAAGGGAAAAATTAAGGGTTGAGGGCATAGAGTTATTCTGGAAGGCTGTTGGGAGTCTCAGGTCTTAGGAGTTGAGGTTTGAGAAGAGAAAGCAAGGAAGAAAATTAAGAAAGGGGGTGCCTGGGTTAAACGACCAGTTTGGTTAAACGGCCAGTTGGTTAAACGGCCAACTTTGGCTGGAGTCATGATCTCATGGTTTGTGGGTTTAAGACCCGCACCGGGCTCTGTGCTGACAGCTCAGAGCCTGGAGCCAGCTTCTGATTCTGTGGCTTCCTCTCTCTTTGCCCCTCCCCCACTGGCACGTGCCTGCGCTTGATAGTGCTCTCTTGCTCACTCCCTCCCTCCGTCTCCATCTCTCCCCCCTCCCAAAAATAAACATAAAAAAAAAAATCTCAATTTATATTTTCTAAATTTATACTTTGTAGTTGTGTCTAAGGCTAGTCCTATCACAATCAGTTACTTTTCCGGAAATGCCATGGTCTATTTTTAATTTTTTTTAAGTTTATTTTGGGAGGAGGGAGGGAGAGAAGGGAGGGAGAGGAGGGGAGAGAGAATCCCAAGAAGCCTCTGCAATGTGAGCACAGAGCCTCATGCAGGGCTAGAACCCACAAACTGAGATCATGACCTGAGCTGGAACCAAGAGCCAGACTTTTAATTGACTGAGCCACCCAGATGCCCCACCATTGTTTTTTTAAATAGATCATTTGAGCTCATTTGTTCAACTAAGCAATTGATAGCAATCTACTGAGTTTAAGAACAAAAGCACAAATAGTGATTCAGTAGAGATCATCCTCATTAAGGAAGGGAATATTCCTCCTAACTCTGGAAAGGACCTGGATAATGCAGAAGAGGTGTTTGTCCAGTACAAAGTGTTGGGGCCAGCTCCTACCAAGTCTTCTCCTGTAGCACTCAGGGAGACTCTCTGGTCTTGGTGGAACTAATAGTGCAGAACAAGATTATGGCCAAGATTTGATTTGTCGTCATAAAGTCCATCTTATACAAAGTGAATCTGAACCACCTTTCATGGATGTTTTCCAGCCTTTAGCTTGTCTCATGCATGTGTCATACAGTTTAATAGAAGCAACCAAAAGGTTTACTGGATAGAAATCACAAGGATGCTTTTTTTTTGTCCATTAAAAAAAATTAAAAGATAAATGCCATGTTCCTACATAATGGTGAAAACCCTTTTCCTGTTCACTTTGGTCTACATCTGGGTCAGGGTAGGAGATTAACTTCCATGAAACTTTTCACTATGTCACCAGGTAGCCCCTGCTCCTGAATCTTAGATGGAAGAAAAGTATGTCCCTTGCTAGATCTTAAATGCTAAATGTGGGTCACTTACATAAGTAAGCTTTATCTGATACTAAAGATGTTTTCATTTTATATGTCTGAGAAAACTGTAAAGCCCTTTTTATAAAAAAAGTTACTGATTTCTTACAGATATGTGCATAAACATTTGGAGAATCATTTCCCTCAAATTAAATACCCTTAGTTTCATAAGCAGACTTCATTCCTTTGTAGAGCAAGAGATCTTAAACATTGTCATCTGGCAACATCCCCCACCTTCTGCCCTTACTGTTTTTTTGTTTTGGCCACATGTATATATTTGTGGTCCTACACATCACTGAGCATGTCACACAAAGCCTTCGAGTCTCCAGCCCACCTTTTCAGATCCACTGTTTGATGTTTCCTCTGAGACTCATTTTCCTATAGGCTATATTTATTTTTTAACAGCTTTATTAAGATAGCATTAACATATAAAAACTAAATATACTTAAGGTGTATATGTGATGTCTTGATATAAATACTCATTGTGAAATGATCACCACGGTCAGGTTAGTTAACATATCCATTACCTATAGATAGTTACCCTCTGTGTGTGTGTGTGTGTGTGTGTGTGTGTGTGTGTGTGTATGTGTGTTAAGATGTAAGAAATAACCTCTTAAAAATTACAAGTATACAAAATAGTATTTTTAACTATCATCACCATTGCTGTACGTTCGATCTCAAAAAGTCAAGATGTCAAACGATTTCTCAATCACATATTTTAAAAAATGATTTGGATATCAATCCGTGGAGAGAAAATATCTTAGATTTAAATAACAAAAATAAAACCCCTGCTCCTTTGAATCTCATACCAGTCATCTATGACATTATCTATGACCCCCAACACCCACTCCCCTCCCCATCCTGCTCACTGAGACTTTTCCATCTGGCTCTGTTTATGTTCCATCCTAACTACTCCATCCTCCTTGATGATGTGAACATCCTTATAAGTAACCGTTTCTGTGCTCCAGTCTCCTGCTTCCATAGCACCTCCCGCCCCCCTTCCACCAAGAGGTTCACTAGGAACCAAACTTCAGTGCAGAATAGGAAGTAATGTTTATGCCCACTCAGCCTAAAATTATATGAGTTACTTGCTTATTTGGTCTGTTGCATTTGGGAGCTATCTTGTCTCCTGGTTGATTGATACTGAGAATGTGTTTTCTGAGTCAGTGAGATTCTAGAAAATCAACTGCTTATCAGAAAATCAACTCTTGCCACCGGCAATGGTCCACAGTTTTTTTGTGTGGTTTTATTACCACCTGGACTGTGCTGTAAATCATGAGGTCAGGATGGTTCTATCCGGGTGTTCTGGTTGTGCTCCAGCCAAGATTTACTTCATTATTTCTTTAGGGAAAGTGATTGAGGGTTGCTTCTAATTGGTTTCATTAAAGAAAAGATCCCTGAAAAAGATTTAACTTACTGTGGTTTGGATTTTACAGCCTGTTATTACAAAGGTTGTCACCAAAGCCAGCTGTTGAACAGAAATTAGCACAGGAGTGTTCAGACAACAGAATGGAGTAGGAAATGCATTTACAACACCCTTGTGGGGAGGTATTGTCCAATCTGGTCAAAGTAACCCAATGCCTTATGGTAGCTATTAATGGAACACTTAGAGGTGCCAGGCATAAATTACATATTTCTAATCCTCCCTTTCTAATGTATGTAATCTTGTTTTGTATATTTGTCAATGGATAAAACTAAGACAGCAAATAGCTGGCCTGAAATGGTAGGGCTGAGACTCAAATCTAGGTCTACCTGAGTCAAAAACTGATGGTTTTAATCACCCTACTCTATTTTAGTACATGATGCTACTTCCACTTCAAGCTTCCTTCCTGAACCCCCAGACTTTCAAGATCATTGAGAAAGAATCTACGTCTGATCCACCTTTGTATATCTAACATTGCTTCCCTTGATGATCTGTATACAACAGGTGCTCACTGTCAAGTACACAAACAGGTACATTTTTATAAAATAAATCTGTATCAAGTCCTAATATTTGCAGAAGTCTTACACAAAAAATGGAAAAAATTAATGAAAGCAAAGTCTCTCTCCTTTGTCAGTAACATTTGTATAGGTACAATGAAAAGGGAAATCATGAATTCAGTGAAGGGTGTATTTTGATTTTTGTGGAGAATGCAGTTGCTGAATGACAGGCTCAAATGCTCCAACCCTCCCTGCACCTACCATTTCACAGTGGACTCATCATGGGAAAAGTGCACCTCTACACCCCTTGGCTTTCAGCTTGGCCTGCCTGCTTGCTCTGGCCAATGGCTTATGGGGAGAAGTGACAGAGGGTCAGTTCTAAATCTAGACCCTATGAGGCCTCGTTTTGTTTCTGCTTGCTCTCTTGCACCTGAATCATCAGCATGAGTTGAGCTATAAACTGATGCCGCACCTTCAACGTGGGCCCAGAATGAGACATAGGGTAGAGCTGAGTCAGTCCAGCCTAGACTGTCTGATTCTGACTTGTATGAGTCTTCCTATCCAACTGCAGATCTAGTGAAATAAAAATTTCTGTTAGTGCCACTGAGTGTTATTATGGCATATCTAATGAATATAGCAGATGTTCCCATTGTTTTCAGAGTTAACAGCCAGGGGCTCTAATTCAACAATATGCTATAATAACAGTTAATGATTTTCTCGCTAGCTCCTACCCTTTAATTTTTTAAAGAGTGTCAAACCTCAGAAATGGCCCTGGGCTGAGAATCCAGGACAAGTCAACTAATTGAACAGCCAGAGACCTTCCCCAATCTGTCAGGCAGAGTAGCCTCCCAGGGCTAACTCCTTAATGTAGAGAATTAGATCTGTTTTAGCAAGTTAGGCTTGGATGTTTATTAGAAATTTTCTAATAGTGTCTGCAATTAACTTTAAACTATTGAAAATGTATGTATAATATATGTGTGTGTGTTGGCTTTTAGTCTACACCCTGGAGCTCATTAGAGAACATTTAAAGCTCCTAATCAAGAGTACACACTACTGGGCCTAGTTACTTCTTATTTCAGAGTCTATATTCAGAAATCCAGGCTCCCCCAGCATCCTTCAACTATCTATATCTCTGTTCAGCACCAGATGGTTTGTTAATTAGTATAATGTAAAGAATGATTTTAATTGCTGACTTGAGTGGTTTCAACATATGTGCATTAGCTAGAAATACTGTCTATATTTCTGCCTTGCCTGAACTGGGCTAAGAGGTCTAGAGAGGCCAGGACCCTTAAAAGTGGTGCCCCACGCCTATGACTATGTCTGGTTCTTGTGTGCAGTCACTTTTGGAGAATTCTGTGTAGTGCTATGTCTGCCTTGCATACAAGCAAAGCAAATGTTGACTGACATGCCTAAAACAACAAAATTATGACTACTTTCTTATAAATATGGTATGTGTAGAAGATACTGTCTAGTACATAAAACTTATCCTGGTGGTAAGGTCTTGAGAGCAGAGTCCTAGAGACCCTTATCTATCTCTAACTTTTGGAGATTACCAATGTCTACTAACATAACCTAATATTTAAGTAAAACCAAATTGCCTTAGCTCAGTTACAATAGCTTCTTAAAAAGATTGAGTTAAAAGTTAATCATCAGTGGAATGGATAAATAAAGAACAGTGTGTTTCTTTAATGAATTAAGAATGTTGCTAAATGCAGTAATAATGGTTCATCTCAAAAACATTATGTTGAACGGTACATTTCAGATTACATTATTTTTCTGTATATACTATCCCAAATAAAAAATAGCCATAAGAAAGATACCAAGATGATCACCAGATTCCTGGCATGCCAGAAATTGTCCTACCTGTTCAGAACTGTGATCCTTGTTCAGAAATTCTCCTTCTTTTCAATAAAATTCTACAATCCAGGCTGCCACCTTCTCATTTTTCCATTCATGTTGAAGCTCCCAGGAACTTGACTTATTCATCTAATAGGACAAATGATGGCACTAAAGGAAGGGCCGCTGTTTTGTACAAATTCAAGGGGGCTTGCTATTAAACAGACTATGAAGTGAATATATGAAGGGCCCCTGCTAGAATTTTGTGATGACATATGGCATGGTTGTACATGACCTGTCTGGAGCTGTCTCAGAGAGGTGAAGTGACTTGGCTAAAGTCATGTATATAGCTAACCACAGCACCTGATGAGAAGCTAGAGCTCTTTTTGCTCATAATATATATTTTTTAAAAAAATATTTACTTACTTTGGTGGGGGGAGAGAGAGAGAGAGAGAGTGCAAGTGGGAGAGGGGCAGAGAGAGGAGAGAGAGAATCCCAACCAGGCTCAGCACTGTCAGTGCAGAGCCCGACATGGGGCTCAATCACACAAACCATGAGATAATGACATGAGCAGAAACCAAGAGTCAGATGCTTAACCGACTGAGCCACCCAGGTGCCCCTCTGCTTACAATATATTCTATTACGAAATTGTCTTACAATTTCAGATATTTGGTTAAGATATAAGGTTGTTAATGCCTTCAGTAACTCTTATGTAAATTCACTTTATTTAAAATGAGTAATATCTTTATGGGCATATATTTTTTTCAAGTATTTTCAAGTATTTTCAAGTATCTCATGAACCGTGAGATCATGAGATAAGATTAAATGTTTTAGCAAGTTTGGTTTGTACAAATGGTGAAAAAGTAAATTGTAATAAATTAATAATTTATAAACTATAATTTTAATTATAATTAATACTTTTAACAGTTTAATCTACTCTTTCCAGGCTTGACTTTTACTATTTTTTTTTATAGTCTTTCTAGTGTAGTCTACATTTATATGAACTTTAGAACTCTGAAGTTTCTTTCTTCAACATCCCCTCATTAGTATTTCAAGACAGGCTCACAGAGCCCCAGTCTGGTTCAAAATGAAGTGAATATTGATGCTAATATTGTATGCTTTGGCCTGTGTCATTCAGATTTACCAAAGCTTAAGGGAGATAAAGAGTATCTGGAGGGAATACAAACCAGAAAAAAAAAGATGAATAATATGTCTAAAGTGAAGACGGTTTCAAGAAATTAAAATGATTTACTCTGAAGAAGAGAGACTGAATGCTGAATTTGGAATTCTCAGATTTGGTTTTATTAAAATAAGATTCTTCAAGGGATGTTTTGAAATTCTCTTGGATGGTACAAGTTACTTTAAAAAGTTTTTATTCTGAAATAATTTTAGGCTTACAGAACAGTTGGAAAAATAGCACAGAACTCTCATAACACCCTTCACTCGGTTCCCCCCATGCTAACATCCCGCTTAACTGTAATGATTGTCAGAAGTGAGAAATTAACATTGGTATAATACAACTAAATAAAGCACACACTTTGTATTTCACCAGCTTTACACTAATGTCCTTTTTTTTTTTCTGTTTCAGCATCTAATGTAGTATCTCACATTGATTACATTTAGTTATCATGTTTCCCAAGCTTCCAGTCTGTGATAGCTCTTCAGTCTTTCCTTGTCTTTATGACATTGAGACATAAACCTAACCATCATAGGGTTAGACTCTAATACTCATTATTTATATTATGTCAAAATGTTCCAGATTTGGCAACTGGGAGCGATTTCTGTTTGATTTCTCTTATACTTCCGACATGCCCCAGTATACTGTTTTAGCACTTCCTATCCTTATGATACTCCAGGAAGTTGTATGCTTGATTTGGATTTTGCCTTCCCCAGCCCTACACCATCCATTTCTTCAAGGAGCCCTCATTCCTGTCATTAAAGAATGGCATTTAGAAACAAGGATCTGGGAACTAGGTGTGCTCCTTGTTTCTGAGGGGTTCACTGTTTCTATGCTGTCTCTCAGTGGATAAGTCCGGGTCATGTGTGTTTGCCTAGAAACCTATATATACTCTATCAGTATGCATTTCCATATCTACCTATCCATCTACGAATTTAAAAGGATATCATTACCACCTCTATTCCAACAACATGGTTCATTCTTGTATGATCTTCTCTTTTTCTGACTCAGAAATGGATTTTAATTGTTTGTAATGTATGTACTTACTTGTTCCAACCTGGTATACATGTAGAGTCATTTCAGAATTGCTAACCTGCATACCTAAATTGATAAAGTACAGTGTTGGTGTGCCAGTTGTTTTGGTCTTTAGTCTTACAGTATCCAACAAAACAGTATTGTTTAAGTTACATGGTGCCATGTATTTCTTCATAATCTCATCACTGTGGTCATAGCACTTTTTCCCTATAGATTTATATGTCCTGGTTTGCAGTCTATTTTGGTTTCCTCTGATACCCTAGTTATTTTAAGTTTATGTAGGAAAATATACCCTTTGTGTATATAGTTCTGTGAGTTTGGATGTAGGGTTAGAGTTGTGGATTCTCAATACAGAACAGTTCCATCACCTCAAAATATCACTTGTTATGCTTGGGCAAAATAGGTGAAAGGGATTAAGAGGTATGAACTTCCAGTTATAAAATAAATAAATGACAGAGATGAAAATATAGCAGAAGGAATATAGCCAATAATATTGTAATAATGTGTGGTGACCGATGGTAACTATGGTGAGCATTGGGTAATGTACAGAATTGTTGAATCACTTTGTTGCACAGCTGAGACTAATATAACATTGTATGTCAACTGTATTTCAATAATAAAAAAATTTTTTGAAAACCCTCTCTCCACCCCACAGGACTGGCAACTACTGTGTTTTCAGTCCCCATAGTGTTTACTTTTCCATCATGTCATACACATGGAAAAATATATTATGTAGCATTTTAGGTCTGGCTTTTCATGTTACTTTGTTCTTCATGAAGGCACCTGCAGATTCTCTTTCACAGAAGATATCTTCTCCTCCATGTATTTTATTTTTATTATCTAAATTTTATTTATTTATTTATTTATTTATTTATTTTGAGAGAAGGGGAGGGGCAGAGAGAGAATTCCAAGCAGGCTCCACGCTGTCAGTGCAGAGCCCAATGTGGGGTTCAATCCCATGAACCGTGAGATCATGATCTGAGCAGAAGGCAAGAGTCAGATGCTCAACTGACTGAGCCACCCGGGCACCCCTCCTCCATATATTTTAGAACAAAAAGTCAAAATACTCAGTTTTTGGTTCCTTCCAGAAAAACATCTTCAGACATACACACTTTCCCAAAATTTTCTATGCATTGCTTGTTTTCCCTTAGGCTGCAGTGTCTTTTGTATTGGATTAATTGGATTCATTTTATATTTTTGTCTGGCTTTCTTAACCTTGAATCAGTAGAGAACCATTCATTCCTTCATTTTCTCAACTGAGACAAAAAACTGCAGCTCACTGATTCCACACTTGAACACTGTTAGTTTCTGAGACCTGAACCTGAAGGTTAGGTTGAGATGCATGCCACGTGGGTTAATGTGAAATGTCCAGAAGGGCAATATTTGGTAAGAGAAATTAGACACTTAGATTATCCTTGAGAAAAGTGAGATCTTTTCCTGCTTTGAATTTCAGCTTCCACACATCAGCAAGTGACTCAGATGCAATTTGCAATTCTGCTTTGAAAAAATGAAGTATTTGAAATATTGCACTATGTAGCATGTACTATTCCCAGAACTCATCCTGTATCTTTACTTGCTTACAAAGCTCCTTCTTAGGCAACCAAGCATATTTGCATGCAAATGATCACCTGTAGTTACTCTGTATTTCATTCTGAATTGAGTACTAGGGTGTGTAATTTTTGAATAAGTCAAGAATAGGTCATTAAAATTAAATTTGATTATTGATCAAATTTTTGATCAATCTTTTGATCATCTTTTTTATGAAGTCTTTATAGCTATGAATTTCCCTCTGAACACTGCTTTCACTGAACCCCGTATGTTTTAGTATGCTGCATTTTTATTTTTTATTTTTTATTTTTTACTTAACTTTTTAAATTTAATTTTTATTTTTTTAATTTTTATTTTATTTTTTTTTAAGAATTTACATCTAAATTAGCATATACTGCAACAGTGATTTCAGAAGTAGATTCCTTAATGCTCCTTACCCATTTAGGCCATCCCTCCCCCCCACACCCTCTCCAGTAACCCTCAGTTTTTTCTCCATATTTATGAGTCTCTTATGTTTTGTCCCCCTCCCTGTTTTTATATTATTTTTTGTTTCCCTTCCCTTATGTTCATCTGTTTTATCTCTTAAAGTCCTCAGATGAGTGAAGTCATATGATTTTTGTCTTTCTCTGACTAATTTCACTTAGCATAATACCCTCCAGTTCCATCCACGTAGATGCAAATGGCAAGATTTCATTCTTTTTGATTATCAAGTAATACTCCATTATATAATACTCCATTGTGTACATTGTGTATATATACCACATCTTCTTTTTCCGTTCATCCATTGATGGACATTTGGGTTCTTTCCATACTTTGGCTATTGTTGATAGTGCTGCTATGAACATGGGGGTGCATGTGTCCCTTCAAACAGCACACCTGTATCCCTTGGATAAATACCTAGTAGTGCAATTGCTGGGTTGTAGGGTAGTTCTATTTTTAGTTTTCTGAGGAACCTCCATACTGTTTTCCAGAGTAGCTGCACCAGTTTGCATTCCCACCAACAATGCAAAAGAGATCCTCTTTCTCTGCATCCTCACCAACATCTGTTGTTAATGTTTATGTTGCATTTTTAAGTATCCCAAAGTATTTTCTGGCTTCAATTTTAAGTTTTTGATCCATTAATTGCTTAAATGTATTCAGTTTCCACATATTTGTGATTTTTCCAGTATTCCTTTTATTATTGGTGTCTGGTTTCATTCCATTGTGTCCAGAAAAGATACTTTCCATGATTTCCATTTTTTAAATGTATTGAGACTTGTTTTGTGGCCTATCACATGGAATGTTCCATGTTTGCACTTGAGAACAAAGTGTATTCTTCTGTGCTTATGTAAGTCAGGTCTAATTGCTGTATAGGGTCGTTTGCATCCTCTATTTCTTTATTGCTCTTGTGTCTAGTTCTGTAAATAGGATATTGAGGTTTTCAGTTATTATTGTAGAACTGTTTATTTTTCCCTTCAGTTATGTCAGGTTTTGCTTGATATATTTTGAGGCTACATTGTCATATATGTATTATTTAGAGGTTTTTTTTTTGATGGATTGAATCTTTTGTCAATATATAAAATGTATTTTGACTCTTTTTTATGACAATTTTTATCTTCCTTAAATTTACTTAATTTATTTCCCTTTTGATTTCTTCTCTGACTCATTGGTTGTTCAGAAGTGTGTTGATTAATTCATACGTATTTCTGAATTTTTCAGTTTTCCCTATCTTAGGAATCTAGTTTCATATTATTACAGTAGGAATAAATAAATAAGTGATGTGATTTTCACTCTTAGATTTGTTAAGACCTGTTTTATGACCTAACATATGATGTATCCCACAGAATATTCTGTAAATGTGTAGTTGAAAAGTACATGTATTCTGCTGCTGTAGATAGAATGTTCTGTATATGTCTGTTAGGTCCATCTGGTCTAACGTATAGTTCAAGTCCATTATTTCCTCATTGATTTTCTGTCTGGATGATCTATCCATTGTTGAAAGTGGGGTATGAAGTCACCTACTATTATTGCATTTTTTTATATTTCTGCCTTAAAATGTGCTCATAATTGTTTAATATATTTAGGTGCTCTGATATTATGTACTTAAACATTTATATTTGTCATATCCTCCTGATGAATTGACACCTTCATTGTATAATGATCTTTATCTCTTGTTACAGCTTTTTGACTTCAAGTCTGTTTTGCCTGACATGACTACCCCAGCTGGACTTGGGTTTCCATTTGCATAAAATATCTTTTTCCATCTCTCACTTTCAGCCTATGAATGCTTTTAAAGCTTAAGTGAGTCTGTTGTAGGCAGCCTATGGTGGCAATCTTGTTTTTCCTTTTCCTTTTTTTCCTTTTTCCCTTTTCCCTTTTCCCTTTCATCCTGCCACTCTGTGTCTTTCGATAGGAGAATTTAAACCATTAAATTTAGAGTAATTAATATTAAGTAAGGCATTACTAGCATCATTTTGGTAATTGCTTTCTGATTGTTCTATAGTTCCTTTGTTCTTTTCTTGGTGTGGGTGTGTGTCTCTGTGTGTGTGTGAGAGAGAGAGAATTGATAACTTTTTTGCAGTGGTGTGCTTTGATTATTTTCTCGGTACTATATGTGTGTCTATTAAAGGGTTTCGTTTTGTGATTACCAGGAGGCTTTTATAATACATTTTGTAGTTATAATAGTCTATTTTAACTGATAACAACTTCAACTGTGTAAAACATTTCTACATGTTTGTTTCCCCACACACATTTTATGTTGTCATAATTTACATCTTTGTATATTGTGTATCCACTAACAAAAGAGTATAGGTATAGTTATTTTTAACTATTTTTACTTTTTCCTTTCAACCTATATACTGAAGCTCAAAGTGATTTAAACATCACCATTGTAGCATTATTGTATTTTGAATTTGACTGTTTACTTTGACCCATGGATTTCATATTTTTATATTATTTCATGTTACACATTAACACCCTTTCAGTTTGAACAGCTTTGTTCAGCATGTCTTGTAAGGCAGGTCTAATGGTGATAAATTCCCTCAGCTTTTGCTTGTCTGGGAAAGTTCTTTATCTCTCCTTTGTTTCTGAAAGACAGCTCTGCTGGATCACACATTCTTGGTTGGCGGTTTTATTCTTTGAGCACTTTGTATCAGCCTGTTGATTCCTGGTCTGCAAGGTTTCTGCTGAGAAATCTGCTTTTAAAGCTTTACTTTACTTTCTTATTTGTTTATTTATTTATTTATTTATTTATTTATTTATTTATTTATGAGAGAGAGAGAGAGGGTGTGTGTGTGTGTGTGTGTGTGCGTGCACGTGCAGGGTAGAGGGAGAGAGAGAGAGAACTTTAAGCAGGCTCCATGTCCAGTGTGGAGCCTGACGCAGGGCTTGATCTCAAAACCATGGGATTAAGACCTGAGCCCAAATCAAGAGTCAGACACTGGCGTGCCTGGGTGGCTCAGTAGGTTAAGGGTCATACTTTGGCTCAGGTCATGATCTTACGGTTTATGAGTTTGAGCCCTGTGCTGACAGCTCAGAGCCTGGAGCCTGCTTTGAATTCTGTGTCTCCCCCTCCTTCTATCCCTCCCCAGCTTGGACTCTGTCTTTCTCTCTGTCAAAAATGAATAAAACATTTAAAAAACAGTCAGACACTTAACCAACTGAGCCATCTGGCCCCCCTTTTTCTTTTTTTTTGAGAGTTTGATTATAATATGTCTGAGTGAAGATATCATTGGGTTGAGTCTATTTGGCAATCTTTATGCTTCACATTTGTGGATGACCATATCTCTCCCCAGATTGGAGAAGGTTTTGCCTTTATTTCTGTATTTAAGTTTTTTAAATCCCTTTGCTTTCTTTCTGGGACTTCACTAATGCAAATATTATTTTTGCTTCATGGTATCTTATAATTCACATAGGATTTCTTCACTCCTTTTCATTTTTCTTTTTTCTCCTCTTAACTGGATTACATCAAGAAATCAGTCTTTAATTTTGCAGATACTTTCTTCTCCTTCACTGAGCCTGCTGTTTAAGCTTTCTATTTCATTTTTCATCTCATTCATTTTATGTGTCAGCTCCAGAATTTCTATTTGGTCCTTTTTTTAAAAAAATTATTTCCGTCTGTTTGTTGAACTCTTGTTTTGGTTATGGATTGTTATCTTGAGTTCATTGAGTTGGCTGTGTTCCCTTGAATCTCACTGAGCTTCCTTAAAATAATTACTTTGAATTATTTCTCAGACAACATAAGGTCTATTTTGGGGAATATGTTTCTGGGAAATTATTATGTTCCTTTGGTGGCACCATGTTTCCTTGTTTTTTCATGTTCATAATGGCTTTGTGTTAATGCCTGTGCATTTGAAGGAGCAGTCACCTCTTCCAGGCTTTTTGGACTGGCTTCAGTTGGGAAAGACTTACCCTGAAGGTGGCTTCAAGGGTACCAGCTGGGTGGAGTTGGGTGTCTCTGGTTCCTGGGAGAGCACAATGGTGTAGTTTCCATGCACCTCCATGAACTCAGGTCAGTGTCAGCAAAGACTTCGGAGGTCTTTCCGTGGCCAAGACTATAGAGATCCTGCAGGTTGCAGTGGTGTGCTGGTACTTAGTGGAGCTGGGGCGTGCATTCAGGCATGTGCAAAACTACCACGGAATCTGGGTTCTGGCCACAGGTGCACTTGCTCTGTGTGGCACTAGTGTCTGAGGTGCAAATCTTTGCATTTCTCCCATGGAACTCTAGGGATTGTCATGATGACTCAGGCCCCCAGGTGAGGGGTGGCATTGGCACAGGCCCTGAGTTAATAAGGTGCAGCAATGGCTTGTGTCCTGGGGGCAGGTAGCAGTAAGAACACACCCTTGGAATGATGGGTCTAAATCCCAACTCTGGTCTCAAGGAACAGTCGCAGAATAGCAGTAGTTTAGTCCCAGTGATGTTTGTACAAAACCAGAAATTAAAACCCCAGGTACAGGGTATACAACAGTGATGAGGAGTCAGTCATGCCTTTGGACCCGGGGCTGGAGTGCAGAACCTGGTAATAGCAGGTAAAGTCCACGTTTTGGAATCCAGGGGTGGCATGCAGAGTGGTGGCAGCTCTGGTCCCATAAATGGTGAGGCGTTGTGGCATTTCAGAAAGCTTAGGGCACAGCAGCAATTGGGGCCTCTCGGGGCAGGATCACTCCTACAGTAACTACTCCTGTCCTGGGGAGGAGATAAATAGTGGGGACCCTGGGAAGCTCCATCAGCTGGGTTTAGCATTGGTGAAGACTGGCTGGTCCTTGGTGGCAAAGGCTGCAAATGTCCCCAGTGGTGAAGCTCGCTGGGGTTTTTTTACTCTCCTCCCTGTGGAGTGAAATCCCTCTGAGGGCATCCCTCTTGGTGCCGAGCTGCTCTGGCTGGGAGAGGCATGGGTAATACAGGTAAAATGCTTCCTATGCTTTTCTGTGTTGCAATTCTTGGTTTCTAGCTCTGTAGTATTTTTCCTTCTCCTTTTTAAGTTTTTTTTTTTTTTTTTTTTTTTGAGAGAGAGAGGGTTGGGTGGGGGGAAGGGGCAGAAGAGAGAGGGAAAGAGAGATAATCTCAAGCAGGCTCTGCACTGCCAGTGCAGTGCCCAACATGGGGCTGGAACTCACAAAGTGAGAGATCATGATCTGAGCCAAAAGCAAGTCAGACATTTAGCCACCTGAGCCACCCAGGCGCCCCTCTGCTGCTGCTTCATGGTAGTGCAGAGCTTTCCCAAAGCAATTCAGCAGTTGGTAGTTGTTGATTGTTTTTGTTGTTTCTGTGCAGGAGATGAGCATCAGGACCTCCTAGGCCTCCATCTTCCTGATGTCACCTTAAATGACTTTTCTCTAGTGTACCATTTTGATTAAATTCAGAATAGGCTACAGTCAAATGGAGGAAGGAGAGGAGAGGGCTCTGACTGGTTTAGGGTTTAGTTTCCTTGTGGTGGGGAAACAGATCCCTATTATTCTGGTCACTACAACCTAGAATCCTGAAATTAGGTTGATATCATCTTATGGTCATAGGTCTTGTTGCAATTTAAAAAATGTGCTTCTGAGTTCATGCTCCTTGGGGATGCAGTTAATGAGATTGCACTTTGATCTTATTTCAGTGTCTTCTCTGATCTTCGCTTTAAGATGCTGTTGCTAATGCGTGGCTCTAGATATATTTTAATAGACAGAGGTGTTGTGCATCAGACATCACCAGAATGGGACTGTGAAGTTTAGTTTCTTTAAGCCACCTTCAAGCCTTGTGTGGTCAGGATACTTTAATGAGGTCCGGTTGGCCTGGCATGTGCATTCCTGAAGGCAGTGAGAGGGGATCCGTCAGCAGAAGCAGGAACTGGACTGCAATGTCAGTATAGGGGCCGTATGGATATCACAGCTGACCCTCATGGGTGTGTAACCATGAGGTCAGTTCAGCCAGGGAAACCCACAATCCCTGACTGAGGCACGAGAGGACAACTCATGAGCCACACTAACCACAGTGGGTAAGCTGTAGCCAGTTGGGTAGAGGTCATTGCCTCGGAACTTGGAGGAGAGAGGAGGCATCCACCATGAGGACCTTATCCTCTCTGCTTTCGTAGGATATTCAATCTTGAGTAAAGGAGCCAGGGAAGGAGGATGTGAGAGACTGAAAGAGTTTTGCCAGATGAAAGTACATAAAAGGACTGTATAAATTATTTAAATCAGATAAGTTTAAACTATATTATACACACACACACACACATACACACACATATAAAATTGCTTTCAAATGCCTTTAGTTATATTCCCTCCTTGACTAAAATCTCACTGGAAGTTTTAGTTTCTAGAAAATGGACACAGTGGGTACTTGGTAATCAATTTCTGAATGACTTACTAATTTAAATTTTTTTTAATGTTTGTTTTTGAGCGAGAGAGACAGAGTGTGAGCAGGGGAGGGGCAGAGAGAGTGGGAGACACAGAATCCGAATTAGATTCCAGGTTCTGTGCTGTCAGCACAGCCCTTGACGTGGGCCTCAAACTCAAGAACCATGAGATCATGACCTGAGCCGAGGTCAGACCCTTAACCGACTGAGTCACCCAGGCGCCCTGTGAGTGATTTACTAATTTAGATTAATTCTCTATTTTTTTTTAAGATGGGAGAGCTGAGTTTGAACTGCTGTTTTACTGTCATGTAGTCAAACATGGTAGAGATACCTCTGTGCTCTTCTTTTCATAAGAAGAATAATGGAAGCCTTTGGAGGGAAGGAAAGTCTCTGCTCATCTGCATGACTACACTACATAAGGACATTGCCAGGAGGTGAAGGATATTTCTTTAGAGCACTGGAAAGATGGGAACAACTCAGAGAAGATAACACACATAAGCTTAGCAGTCTGAGAGCCCCCTGGAGTCCTGAGGGTGAGCAACCATGGGGAGTTTTCATCTTCAGGGAGGAAAATGTGCCATGGCACCTGGCAGTACACCAAACCCTTAAATTGGCTGCAGGCTTGTGAATAAGTAAGGCTCACGAGCTTGGTTATCTTTGCCGGAATCACCTTTCAAGGAAATGTTGACAAGAAGCGTAATACCCTCCTCCTCTTCCCTCACACAATTACCAAAGGGGAAATCAAGTTTTAGCAAGAACATGACAGCTATAATATATATTTGTTTATTAAACATGCAGTCAATCATCAAAAATTTTCATAGAGAATCCAAGAATATGTCTGCAAATTTCATTAATTGAGATTAATCTTGATGTATCTTTGTAAGAAATTTGAAATCAGGGATTGCACTTTATTATGACAGGATAGTATATGATTTATATGTATGGACTTTAAGGTGGCTGAACTCTTCAAGAAGGTCCTTTTCTTCCTGTAGAAAGTGAAAGATCCTTTGATGGAATTTTCAAATAGAATGGACCTTTCACTGCAATTCTGTATAATAACTGATTGCTGTAACTGTTGAGTACTCAGGCATTTCACTATTAGATTTTAATTTGTTGCACTATAAATCACTTAAAGGTAGACATATTTAATAGGAAAACTTAAAATTTTCTCAAATATGTCAGTACTCTACTACCCATAGTTTCCGCCTTGTTGAGCATCACTACATTATCAAGGACAACATCATTAGGTGAAGAGGGAGATGAGGTATTTAGGGCAAAGTTGCTGATCAGATATAAGTTCTTCAGTTTGCCTTAAACAATCTGCATCAAGGGAAATTTTTAAGCCTTATAACTTACACTATGTTAAATAAACTGGGAGACTTAAACTTGAGAGACAATTTTACACGAATTACCAGAAATGAAAACAAAGCTGTACAAAAAGAATGTGCTGCTGGCAAACTGTTGAAACAATAGATTTTGACCAAATTAGTATAGTTTTTTTAGTTTACCTCCATGGGAAAACTTGGTTTACATAAGGTTGAGAGTGCAAACCATCTTAAGATTTATGCCAAATTAAAAACAATTCTGTTAGACACACACACATTTTCAAGGTTTATATGCTTTTTTTAGAAACCTTCATTCGGGGGTGCCTGGGTGGCTAAGTCAGTTAAGCCTCAGACTCTTACTTTCAGCTCAGGTCATGATCTTTTGGTTCATGAGTTCGAGCCCTACATGGGGCTCTGTGCTGACAGCACGGATACTGTTTGGGATTCTCTATCTCCCTCTCTGCTCCTCCCCTGCTCACACTGTCTCTCTCAAAATAAACAAACTTGAAAAAAAAAAGAAACCTTCCTTGAGTCAGTGTTACAAAGAATGTCTTGTAAGAGAGGGTGAAAAGTCTTTCCATGTCTTTGCAGACTTAAGGGTGTCAGAAAACTTGAAAGACCATAGTGATATATGTCATTACAACATTTTTAAAGTTGAAAAACATTATGTAGAAGTGAAATGATCTATCAGTGTCCGCATTACTCAGGTAAGGAGTGTCAGGAGCAACAAATGAGAACAGTAAGATTTACTCAACACTTGCTTTGTGATGGACATGCATTTTATATAATTAGATGACAGCCACAGAAAGGGTACATAACTTTTCCAAGGTCACACAGATAGTGACTGGCAAAGCCAGGATTGAAACCCAGAAAGTCTGGCTCCAAATATTTTGTTTTGTTTTGTTGAAAATTTTCTGTCTTGGGGGAAGAGTTCTAGTTTTTTAAATCTGCATAATTCTTTCAGTTTATATACAATACAATTACACCAACTTAAAATACACCAATGAGGGTTTTTTTTAAAGTTTCTTTATTTTGAGTGAGAGAGCAAGGAGAAGGAGGGGCAGAGAAAGAAGGAGAGAGAATCCCAGGCAGGCTCTGTGCTGTCAGCACACAGCCCAATGCAGAACTTGATCTCACAAACCGTGGGATCATGACCTGAGCCAAAATCACGAGTCAGATGCTTAACCGACTCAGCCACGCAGGTGCCCCAAAATGAGTTTTGACAAATGTAATAGACTTATGTAACCACCAGCACATTGCAGATGGGGAACATTTTCATCATTCCCAAAAGTTCCTAAGGGCTGGTATGTAGTCTGTCTCCTTGCGGCAGTCTTGGTCTCTGGCTTACTTGCTTTCATTTCAGTGACATTTGAATTATTACAAGGTTTTGGCTACTGTGAATAAAGCTTCTAGAAATACTCACATACAAGTTTTTTTTTTTCAACGTTTTTTATTTATTTTTGGGACAGAGAGAGACAGAGCATGAACGGGGGAGGGGCAGAGAGAGAGGGAGACACAGAATCGGAAACAGGCTCCAGGCTCCGAGCCATCAGCCCAGAGCCCGACGCGGGGCTCGAACTCACGGACCGCGAGATCGTGACCTGGCTGAAGTCGGAGGCTTAACCGACTGCGCCACCCAGGCGCCCCTACAAGTTTTTTTTTTTAATAGAAGTTTTCATTTCTCTTGAGGAAATACCTGGGAGTGATTGCTAAATAATAGGTGGCAGTGGTCTCTCATTACGGTTTTAATTTTGCGTATTCAGAATGCCTGATCATATTGAACATGTTTTCATGTGCTTATTAGGATTTCACATAGCTTCTTTGTTGCAGTGTTTGTTCAAACCTTTTGCCCATTTTTTATTGGTTTGATTGTCTTCTGAATGAGATCTAAAAGTTCTTTTATCCATTTTAAGTACTTAAACTTGATACATATCTTTTCAGATATTTTCTCCCGGTCTGTGGACTGCCTTTTTTGTTTTTGTACCAATGCTAACAATGTTTTTTTGAAGAGCAAAACTTTTTTTTTTTATGGTTCATTTGTTTGTGTCTTCTTAAGAAATTACTGTTTAACCCAGCTCACAAATATTTTCTCCTAGAAGTTTATACTTTTCACTTATATTTAAGTCTATGATCAATTTCAATTTTGTGTATGGGGAGAGGTGAGAGTTACGGTGTATGTTTTTACATACAATAATAATTGCAAAACAATTTTCTGATTAGGCTACACCATTTCCACTGAATTAAAGGACATCTGTGTCAAAAATAAATGCATCATATATGTGAGCTCAGTTTCTAGAACTTCTATTCTGTCACATTCTCCTAAATGCCAAAAACTCGGTCTTGATTTTTATAGCTTTATAATAAATCCTAGAAAGGAGATAGTACATCAACTTTGTTTTCCTTGTAAAAACAATTTGAGTTGTTCAGGTCCATTGTATTTTTATATGAACTTTATGGTGTACTTGCCAATTTCTACCCAAAAAATTTTCTTTGAATTTCATTTGGGATCACATTGAATATATGGATTGATAAGTGGAGAATTTGCATCAAAACAATATTCAGTCTACTCCGTGACAATGAGAAAGAATGAAATATGGCCCTTTGTAGCAACATGGATGGAACTGGAGAGTGTGATGCTAAGTGAAATAAGCCATGCACAGAAAGACAGATACCATATGCTTTCACTCTTATGTGGATCCTGAGAAACTTAACAGAAACCCATGGGGGAGGGGAAGGAAAAAAAAAGAGGTTAGAGTGGGAGAGAGCCAAAGCATAAGAGACTCTTAAAAACTGAGAACAAACTGAGGGTTGATGGGGGGTGGGAGGAAGGGGAGGGTGGGTGATGGGTATTGAGGAGGGCACCTTTTGGGATGAGCACTGGGTGTTGTATGGAAACCAATTTGACAATAAATTTCATATATTGAAAAAAAAACAATATTCAGTCTTATGAGGTGCCTGGGTGGATCAGTCGGTAAAGCCTCCAACTTCAGCTCAGGTCGTGATCTCATGGCTTGTGAATTCAAGCCCCATGTTGGGCTCTGTGCTGACAGCTCAGAGCCTGGAGCCTGCTTCTGATTCTGTGTCCCTCTCTCTCTCTGCCCTTTTCTCGCTCATCATTCATTCTCTCTCAATAAATAAAACATTAAAAAAGTATTTGAAAAAAACCAATGTTAAGTCTCCCAATACACTAATATGGTAGATCTCTATTTTAGTTTCTTTAAAATTCTTTTTACGGTGTTTTATAGTTTTCAGTGTATAGCTCTTGCATCTGCTTTGTTAAATGTATCCATACATATATCCTATTTGGGATACAAGTATAAATGGCATATTAAATTTTTTTTCAGTTTCCAATCGTTGTGTTTTAGTATATTGAAATGGATTATTATTGTATTTTGACTTGACCTGTGACCTTGCTAATCAATCTGCATGCCTTTAATATTTTTCTTCTTGTCTATTGCACTGCCTAGAACTTCCAGAACAATGGTCAATAGAAGTGTTGAGAGAGGACACTCTTGTCTTAATCATAATCTTAGGAAGAAACCACTTAGTCATTTATCATTAAATATAATGACCTGAACATCTTATGTAGATTCCCATTATTAGTTTGAGAAAATGTCCCTGCTCTTAGTTTAGTGAATATTTTTATGATGGATGGATGTTTAATTTTGGCAAACATTTTCTGTATCAGTTGATGGTGTTTATTTTAATAACATTAGTTACTTTAATTTGGAGTGTGACATCAACTTTTCATTCTTCTTATGAACTTCTTTTAGTTAAAAAACATCATTGTTTATGTATCTTCCTGTATTTTCTAACATTTGGCTGAATATTTCTTCATGCGGCAAATCATTTTATAGTTTTTTTGTCTTTTAATGTCTTTGGTTTTGTTATCAGGGCAATGGTGTCTTCATATAAGGAGTTGAAAGTGTTTGCTCTATCTCTGTTTTCTGAAAGAATTTATATGAAATAAGTATGAATTTTTATTAAATATTTGGTAGAGTTCACCAGTGAAGCCATTCGGGCCTTATGATAGCCGAGTAATTGCCCCCAAAATACCAGATTCAAGTCTCTGGAAACTGTGAATGTTATGTTAAGTGACAAAAGATGCTTTGCAGAGATGATTAAATTAAAGATCTTGAGATGCAGAGATGATTTTGGATTATACAAGTGGACACTAAATGTTATCCCAAGTGTTCTTATAAAAGGGAGGCAGAGGTTAGATTTGAATAGATAACATTCAGATATTCTTTCAGGGGTTGATTTTAAACTTTGTTGAGGCAGATCCTGAATAGTCTTTATTACAGGGTTAATTAAATCTCACTAAAATAGTGTAGCCTTCTGGGATTTCTACCTGATGTCTTTTTATTTTGAGGTCTCTCCCATTTGGCTGATGAAAACACAAACTTTTCTCATCCTTAGAGGAGCTGTAGTAACTTTCAGGTTTCTGTTTACAGAAGTTCTTTCCCCAGCCCTACATAGCCTATCTCTGTATAGTGTCCTCCTCTTCATTATCCTGTCCCTCAAATTCTAGGGACCACAAACTCCGTAAATATTGATACCCGTCTTAACAGCTCAGTGAGATCATTAGACCTTACTTGGTTTCATCCTCCCTCACACTGTGGCCTGGAAACTGATTCCAGGCAGTAAGTTGGAGTAACTGCAGAGTTTCATTTGTTTATTTTACCTTATGGACCACGATCCTGCACTGCCTGTTGACCAATGTTTGGAAATAATTGTTTAATGTGTTTGTTCAGTTTCCTAGTGATTTATGATAAAAGAGTGATTCTTGAAGCTTACTCTTTTTACAAGATCTTTTTTAGTTGTAATGCTCCACATGTTATGGCAAAATCTAAGTTTATTTCTGCTATCAAGGTGTGTGATTTGAGCAAACTGCTGAAATTTATTAAAATTTATCTGGGATAGCTGTGTGAATGGTATGGAAGTGTGTCCTAAAGTGGTGTAGAGTTTTGGTGAAGAAGCGAAAGTCCTGGTGAGTGCTCTAGAAGAAATACTTGTTCCTCAGTAAATTAACATGTATCTCTTACTCTCAGTTCCATAATTTTTAAACTTGTTACAAGAAGAGTGCCTATTTTATAGAATTCTTGTGAAAAATAAATGATAAAATGTATGTTGAAAACAGCGCAATAAATATCTGGCACATTTTAGTGCTTATAATATGGAAGCTGTTATTATTTTGAAATGAAATATTCATGTGTATGTTTTCATGAAAGAAATGATATAAATGGCTTAATAAACTTTCATATTGCTGCAACAGGGACAAAAGAGATTAATGCACGGATTCATATTTTTAGCATAAGTCAAGCATAAGTATTGTAGTATTTGGAGTATAAGTAATTTCTTGCAGGGCTAAGGAAGTTTGTTGTTTTATTTCCACATGGATGCCATTTTAACAAAAATGTATTGAACACATTATCTGTATAAGAGACTTTACTGGGCACATGGGATAACCACATATTAACGAGTCACTATCCATGCTATCAAATACCTTTGGATCTAAGTCGATTCTTTGAAAGAGCTCCTCTGTTACACAAGCATACAGCATGAATGATTTTGTGTGAAATGTTCTATATGTTGTACATATATATGTGGAAAAATGAATCAGCCCCAACATAACACATTTTATGCAATAATGTGGACCTTTTAATGTTTACCCTTTGGTTGCAATTACATATTTGCTGCTATTGTTTTCTGAACTTGGTCCCTTCTCTTATTTGTCGTGCTCTCCTGTACATGGAGCCTGGTCCTGAGTCCTGCTGTCCCTCTTTTTCCCTTGTGACAGGTTCACATGATACTGAAAACTACCCTCTGTAATTCCTCACCCCATACTCTGCCTTCTACACAGACTTTCTTGACACTCATGGTCCTTGAGTTTATCTCTACATTTTGCTTTTAGGAATTTGTATTGCACCAATGTTGTTCTGAAGGGATTATCTCTCAAAATCCATACACTCAGGCCAATACATACCATGATGTCTTTCTAGCTTTAGGTTTTTGTCTGCAATTATCACTATATAATTCATATCATAGTGTGCCTCAACTAGATGATTATATCAAATTCCTTTACTTTCCTGCAGTCTCCATATTCTGATCCAGAACACACTATGATTTTTAAAATCCTAAAGATAGGTATTCTTCAGGAAAATAAGGGATAAAGACTGAAAAGAGGGGTTTGCCAGTGTTCCTTATTCTCTTCAGTTTCAGTACCTAAAAACACCCAGATGTTTACCACATTCTGTGCCATCTTTTACTTATAGGAGATCTTTTGTTGTCTAGATCACTCCTGAGTCCTTGAACTGCCGTTACTCAGTCATATAGCAATGGCAAGGCATAAGAGTACCCTGTCTTACAGTATGCATTGTTCATACAAAGACATGGTGGGAGAAGGTTTACTTTATTACTTTGTATAGGGCAGAAATGATAGGCCAAGGGTGAATTCAAATTTAATTACTGTATTACATGAGAAACAACAGGACAGGAAAGGGCTCTGTGACTTCCCTACTTCTCTAAGAATAAAGAACATGTTCCCAAAAGAAGGAAAAAGGACATTGTCAGTCCATCTATCCCAATGGGACTCTGACCTACAATCTTTGCTGCAACCTGCACGGGAAGCCAAACCATAGCCTCGGTGGCAATTAGTCCAGAATAGTTAGAACTTGGTCAATCCACTGGAAGCTTCCCTATATTTTTTACCTACTTGTAACTCATGGCCAACCAGAGAAAGCAAAATGTGCTCCCCAAATAAGCATATACAATGCTTCACTTCTATGTAGCCTGTCTTCAGCTTCTGCATGCCAACAGCTTCTAATCAGGACAAATTGAAGCTTTTCTTTTTCAAAACTACAAAGCTTTTCAAGTCTTTTACCTGCCTTTAGCCTCTGTTGATTCTCATTGAGGTGAGCTTCCCTTGTTTCAATAGAGTAGTATCGCCAACAGGTTTTAAGGTTTATGTGGGGTTTTCTGAAGGGTTCCTTATTATGCCATTCATTAGGATCAGGTCAGTATTATGTTCTTTCTGAAGTAGTTTCTGTTATTTCACAGGGAAGTGATTGCATCCTCATTCCAACTTGTATTAAGTGGGATCTCCTAGCATTTGGCATTTCATTACATAAATTCTTTGATGACAGGACAGGTCACTTATGTCTTTGTAACTCTAGTGCCATTATCAACAATGCTTTATAATCCAGCAATTGCACTACTAGGTATTTACTCAAAGGATACAAAAATACTTATTTGAAGGGACACATGCATGTGTTTATAGCAGCACTATCAACAATAGCTAAATTATGGAAAAAGCTCAAATGTCCATTGACTGATGATAAGGAAAATGTGTGTGTGTGTGTGTGTGTGTGTGTGTAATATTTAGCCATAAAAATGAATCAAATTTTGCCATTTGCAATGCCATGGATGGAACTAGAATGTATTCTAAGCAAAGTAAGTCAGAGAAAGACAAATACCATATGATTTCACTCATATGTGGAATTTAAAAAAACAAAACAGATGAACATATGGGGGGGAAGAGGCAAACCAGAAAACAGACTCTTAACTATAGAGAACAAACTGAGGGTTACTGGAGTGGAGGTGGGCAGGGGAATGGGTTAAATGGGTGATGGGTATTAAGGAGGGCACGTGAGCACTGGGTGTTGTATGTAAGTGATGAATCACTAAATTCTGCTTATGAAGCTAATATGCTGTATGTTAACTAACTGGAATTTAAGTTGATAAAAAAAACCCACGTGTTAAATATATTAAGTGGTCAAATCTGGAGCTTGACCTTGGGAGCCTAAGATTCAGACCATGAAACCTGAATATATTATATAGTCACTTGGCTATTGAATGTTCCTAAATGCCCCAAATCAGGTGTTAATGCATAATGCAATGCCAAATTGGATGTAGGGTAACCAACTGCCCTGGTTTCCCTGGGTTTTAGAACTGAGAGCACCATTTCCTGGGAAAGCCTTCAGTCCTGAGCAAATGGGGGCAGTTTGTCTCCTTAAAGGTGTGAATGAAATAATGTGAGTAGCACATTGTTAAGCATATTATACATATCAAAGCAAAAAAAAAAGATCATTTCCTTCTCCTCTTAAGTAAATACTAAAAAGTTGAGATAAGCTGACAATTGTAGAACTAACCTAGCATCTCCACCATTATGTAATATGAAAGCCAAAACTGCACCAAAGTCAAACAGGCAAGGAAGACTTTACTCAAGGCTGTTGGAATAAGGGAGAGAGAGTGAATTCACATTCACTGAAACAAAAAGTGGGAGTTTTTAAGCACTGGGGTGAGCTAGTGGAAAAGTACTGGAGGATGATAGGGAGGAGGTTAATTAATGGGATGTGTGGAACACACGGAGTTTATTCCTGAGTTTGCAAATTTTTTTTTTTGTTTTGTTTTTTTGGGTTTTTTTTGTTTTTTTTACTGTGATTAGACCATCTGTGCTTGCTAATTGACATCCATTGAAGTTCGGATTCTGTCCCACAGAGACTGAGAGATAGGGGTGCGATCATCCTATCATCATTGATATTTACTCTTCAAAGAGATGGTTCTCAGATACAGAGCAAGATGTTTCCTGAGTTGCAAAGCTAGCAAGAGGCTGGGAGAAGATTTACATACATTTCAAAGAAGCAAAGGAGGAATGAACAATTAATTGTTTTCTAAAGCAAATCCTTAAAGGCAGATCATGGGGCCTATAGTCAAGAAGAAACCTGTCTAAAGTTGAATCAAGCTAAAGGGAATGTTAAGACAGTCATAGTCAGTAGATGGTATCACTTCTTTCCTTCAGAATCAGTGGCCTTATTTTCTATTTCTTTCTGGGAAAGAGCCCAAATACCATTCCTTTCTCTTTTGTCTTGCTAAAAGTAGAACATGCTTTCTCTGTAGCCAACATTTACATAAGGGCGTTATTGTATTTTATACTTTAAAAGGAGTCTCCCAAGAGTTTAGTAAGTATCACAGACTGAAGACAAAATATTTAAGAACTGCTCTTCATGTACATAACACACTTGAGATTTAACAGCATTTACAATGGTTGGCAGGTTTAGGAAACACTCCAAAATTTCTAGCTTGAATCACTGTCTTCTAGGCTTTATCCATAGAGGAACTTTTAAAGCACTCCAATAAAAACAGCACTATAGGCATTCCATCAGCCCCACAGTACTGAATGTTTAGACAATCCAGGTGCCCATATAGGCATCAGAAGAGAGCTCATAAAGAAGGTGGCTAAAAGGCTGAATTCCTGTGTGACCAGCCAGATGTTTACCATTTTGAAACAGGGTTATTGGAAATTTTTCCAGAAGGGCTCTTTTTTGCTTTGGTGTCAAGGAAGTTCCTGTTAGCGATTATGAGCAATGGCTAAATGTTACATTTCTCAAACTGCTTATATTTAACAAGTTTGTTTGCAGATTTTAGAGCTCAATTGGTTTTGCTCTATTTAGATCTTGTCCTTTTTTTGTCAAGAGCAGATCAATAGACTCATGGAAGAACGGATGATAGGTTAGAAAAGAACAGATATGCTCAACTTGAAACAACCAAACAGAAGCTGCGATGCATGAAGAAGTTCACCCTGGAAGCCTATGTCCTGAAGGCACCTGGCACAGGCTGAAGCCAGCACTGGAGGCACAAGAGCACATATGCAAACCTGCCCTTTGGCAGATGTGTGTGCTTGGGTTGCCTTTAAATAGCCAGATGGGCCCAGTCTGACTTCAGAGCATTGAGAGTAGCTCAAATTAGAGGTAATAACATTTGCATTTAAATAGCCCCAAGGAGGAAAAATTCAAAGTAATGTACCTATTAGAACGTAATTATGAGTGTGTATATTTGAGAAGGTTGACAAGAAAACTCTGAGTGGCACAGAAATTAGCACCTCTCATTCTTTCTATGATGGGTGTTTGTTAATTTTCTGTTTGTAATAAGTCATAGTGCCTTGATATTTGTAATACCATGAGATCCTTTTCAAAATGTGCCTTTAATATGATGCTAATGGTGATAGTAATATTAGTAAGATTTGGGGGCTCTAAATATATAAGCACCTTACTGGATATTAATATGGCTATTTTAAAAAAAACAGAAAATAGGAAATGTTGGCATGTGAAGACATTAAAACCCGTGTGCCTTGCTGACAGAAATGTAATAATGGTGCATCCTCTGAAGAAAATAATCTGACAGTTCCTCATTAAGCATAGAATCACCATAGGATCCATCAATTCCAATTCTAGATATCCACCCAAGAGAATTCAAAGCAGGGACTCAAATATTTGTACATCTATGTTCACAGCAGTATTATTCACAACCAAAAGGTGGAGGCAACACAACTGTCTGTTAACAGGTGGATGAACAGAATGTTGTGTGTCCATGCAATGGAGTATTATTCAGGCTTGAAAAGGAAGGGAATTCTGGCACATGCTGCAACATGGATAGACCTTGAAGACATTAATGCTAAGTTAAGCCAGTCAGAAAAAGGCAACTACTTTATGATTCCACCTATAACAGGCATCCAGGATAGTCAAATTCAGAGACAGAAAGTAAAATGGTAGTTGATGGGACCTGAGGAAAGGGATAATGGGAGTTACTGTTTAAAGGGTACAGGGTTTCAGTTCAAGAACATGAGAAAATTCCAAACACAAACTGTAGTTATGGGTGTACAATAATGTATATATACTTAGTGCCCCCATGTTTTACACTTAAAATTATTAGACTGGTAAATTTTATATCCTGTGTATTTTACTGCAATTAAAAATATGTAAATGTAATCTTGCTATTTGGAAGATAAAAGAATAGGAACTACAAAGAATTGGCCTCATTATTTGCATGGTGTATTGCAAAGACTTGATATGTACTATATCCATTCTGTTAATAAATGTGTACTAAAAGGCCAAACATATGAAAAAAAAAATGAACACTAAGAAATGTACTTTTGCATTTCTATATCCTGGTGTTTTCAGATTTGTTTTCTGAAAGAAGAACATGATATCATTGGTGATCCAAAGCAAAAGAAATTAAAGAAAGACATCAGTTATTAAAATCTATTTTAAGTCTTGAATTATCTAATCTGTTCACTTTCAGCATTAAATGTGATTTGATAACTCCCAGATATAAGCGTCCTTTAGTGCTCAGTAAACCAAGAACATCCTTGTTAATATGATTAATTACTGTATGACTGTTTTGTCTTTGTGTATACTTTAAGGGACCTTTATTTTTATGTGATTGATTACTAGATAACTGAGAAAAAACCAGGGTTTGTAGAGCCATGACAGAATATTTAGTGTTGGTGCCTTGAAGTACAACTATGTTCTTTCACAAAATGTTGTTTGGGAACTGCTGTTAGAGATCATATTCTTTGTTGGATGGTTCCTGATCCAAGCAAGTATATATTCTTGAGCCCAAATAATGGGCAAAGAGTTTGTAGAGACTTGGAGCAGATTCATGCAGGACTAGCCATGAAGACTTGCATGATGTGTACTTGAGCTGGTGATATATTCTTACTCTAGAGTTACTTAGAATCTCACTCTGCTGCTTAATGTAAATGTTTAACATCAGCAAATCTGTGAATGGATAAATGAACTATGGGGCATCTGGACAATGGAATATTATTCAGCACTAAAAGGAAATGAGCTAAGAAGTTAGGAAAAGAATGGAGTAACCTTAAATGCATGTTACTAAGTGAAAGAAGCCAATATAAAAAGGCTACATACTGTAGGATTCCAACTATATGGCATTCTGGAAAAGGCAAAACTATAGACACAGTAAAAGATCAGTGGTTTAGTGGGATTGGGAGAGGGAGGGATTAATAGGCAGGGCACAGCAGATTTTTAGGACAGTGAAACTATTTTGTATGCCACAGTGATAGATGCATGTCATTATACATTTGTCCAAACCTATAGAATGAACACCATGAACCCTAATGTAAACTACGGATTTGGGGTGACAGTGATTTTTTCACTATTGGTTCATTGGTTGAAACAAACATACCACTGTGGTGCAGGATGTTGATAGTTGGAAGGTTGTGCATGTGGGGATGGGGGCAGGGGTGATGTGTGTGTGGGCACTCTGGTTACCTTCCTTTCTGTTTTGCTATGAATCAAAAACTGCTCTAAAAATATCTTTAAAAAATTAGAAACTCTACTTAATGGCAAGCAGAAAGTTAAGCACTTCATTGAGTTGATTGACTCCTTTGTTTTTGAGTTACTTAGAACCAGTATTGGAATTTGAGGGCATTGAGAATCTTCATTTAGACAGTTAATATGCCACTTGCTAGTGTGTAATCTGGGGCAAGTCACTTAATCTAGCTGAAAAGAGAGAAAATTTATACTTACTTTAATGATAAGATTAAATATAATGGCTCAAATATGTATACTATATGGAGTAATCTTAATTTATAAGTATTTAATAAATATTAACTTTTATTTGTTAAAGCCTAAAAATGCACTTCATATCTTCACAACATTTCCCATAATTGTCTTTCATGAAACAAATGTTTTATTATCTGAAATAAAAATAACTGATGAAGACAATTCCATGAAAACAGAGGCCCAAAGAGTTGCTTTTATTAACTATTTAATTCTGTTTAAATAGGTGATTTGGGTTCTGCCCATCTCTGTGTCCACTGACCAGATCAAGAGTAGGTCACCCCAAGTAGGCAGCTGTCTATATTCTAATTCTCAGAATGCTATAATGGAGATTTCACGTTGATTTACACCAACACATTCAAATCAGAAGACTTACACTTTTATTTATTTTTAATTTTTTTAATTCTTTTTATTTTTATTTTTTTTTTATTTCTGAGAGACAGAGACAGAGCACGAGAAGGGGAGGGGCAAAGAGAGAAGAAGACACAGAATCTGAAGCAGGCTTTAGGCTCCAAGCTGTCAGCACAGAGCCCGATGTGGGGCTCGAACTCACAAATTGTGAGATCATGACCTAAGCAAAAATTGGACCGTTAACCAACTGAGCCACCCAGGTGCCCCAGAAGACTTATGCTTTCAAATAAGAACTCGATATTCAAATATTCTACTGGCTATAATCAGTATAATGTAATAAACCATCTGAACCCTACTGACCACACCAAAAATGTATCCCATAGTTATTGGCAGCAGAATAAAAGCATGTGATTATAAAACAACAACAGCTAGTATGTCTGCTTCACCAATTCTAATTGTTAAGCTGTTATTACAACATAACATAGTTGTTAGTTTCATGATGGTAAATACTATCATTACACAGGAGTATTTTCAGTCTCAGTGTATAGTGTTGGCTTGTATTTCTTTTAAGTCTTTGTAAACTAAAGTAGAAAAAGGGAAATTTTAGATTTTATAAGAAACGTGGGCAAAATAATACATAACTGGGGCCTTAGGTTGTGTAAATTAGAGCCTGAGATGATTATATTCTAGTAAATTGAGAGATATGTTGACTTCTCAGGAAAAAATTACAGAGGCAAGATTTAGTTTTTTATATTTTCAGTAAACACTCATGATCTGACTGATCTCATATGTCAAATCAAGAAAACAGAAATGAAGCTATGTACAATGCTTTCAATCTGTTCTCCTGATTGAATTTTGTTTTTGTAATTTCCTTTTCACTCAAAGGGAATTATTTATTTCAAGAGAGGGCATCACGTTCTCTGTTATCTTGATTTTTAGAATGTTGCCAGGGTTGCTGAACCCTGGTCTTTCTCGCTGCTTGTGTGTGTTTGTATTCAGGGGTGAAGGGCTGGAGTGGTTAGCAGATCCTCTCTGGGCATACAACAAAGGAAGAGACTGTGCTGTTGCTGATGCGCTTACAATTTCCAAGGGTCAGGTGGTAATTTCGCTCTGTGAATCATAGCCTTGGACTGTTGCTGCTTGTGGCGAAGGGAGCCTTCATTTCATTTACAGAAAAATAAACAATGTCCTGCTTCTCTCCAAATGGGCTCCCAACTTTTTCATTTTTTTAATATCCTGGAAGCCATTAAATTTGTGTCAGCAAATTTTATATCATGCGTTTTCTGAAGAAACACATACATATACACACATATGTACACATGCACAAAATAAAATTCCGATGTTTAAGTAGTCTTAAGAGGAAGCTTTAGTAAGTTAGTGATTGTGTATGTGGACAAACTTTGCATCTACTCTGACCCAATACCCTTGTGTTTACTTTAAAAAAAAAAAGTCACCACTGGGTTCCCTGACTGACCACATCAGCTCCTAGAATACCAGTCTTTCTCTAATGATAGCTTCACAGAAGGATATTAATAATGATCACAGGAAAAGTAAAATATTCTTAGAAATGTGAAAACCACAGGGCTAAATTCAAAGAACAGTGAAGATCACAGGATCAGATCTTTAGAATTATTGGAATATGGCTAGTATGAATAGGAACTCTAGTCTTCAGTTATGATGTTAGACCCCGGTATCACCTGTAAAACCTGAAAAAAGTTCACTGAACCTTGGAACACTCTTTCCTTCCCTTGTTTCAGTCTCTGACTTCGTTTCCTTGAAACAGAAAAAAAATACCTCCACAAATTAAAGGGCTTTTGAATGACAGAGCTTATCCCTGCAAGAGGTAATACTTTTCTTTCTAAAACTGTGGAAGTATGTGCAAACTTTAGAGATATGTGCAATCAAGATGCACAGAAAAAGCATTTGTCAGAATTTGGGGGCACGATGTTACATAGTGGAGTTCTACATGGCACAGTTGGAATAATAGTAGTTCAAACTGATGTGGAAATAGAGAAGTAAATCAAATACAGTTGCTGAATTTTGTGGGATGGAGACAATATGTGGATTGTATGGATTGACAATTCTGTAATCAGCATGTTGCCTTTGAGAGCTGTAGGAGAATAATCTTGCACAGAGCTGTATTGGATGTAGAACATGGTAACTCTTGTTAGACAAGGCAATCCAGAATCAAAGCAATGGAAGAAGAAAATCCGGAAGACAATACCTTAGTCCTCTCCATATCTCAGGAAGAAGTAGTTAGCAGTCAGTTAATTTGCAATTTGTTGCATGTTATATGCATACGTTAATTATGTGTCAACAATGTATAGAATCTTCTTTTGCTTGTGTGTGTGTTGTAGTGATTGCTTAATAAGTATTTGTTGATAGCCACATTTTTGCTTGTTGCTTAACCAACAGCTGTATGCAAAGGACATAAATTTCTATTTCTGGTCATAATATTCAGTATTTACAATAAAACTGGAAAAATGAAAAAGTAGTCAAAAGCATGAAAAGATTGAACTCTCCATCTCTGCAAATTGGGAACACAGTATTGTGTGTAGTACACAGGCATTGTCACAATCCAAGTTAGCCAATTAATTTTCTAGTTAATTTGAAACTTAATTGTTCCTAGAAATTGATATACTGTTTTCTGGGTGTTTTTAAACTGTGGATTGTAAACCTTTTTATGTGAAACTGTTAGAGTATTTTAGGCACTTAGCAGAAAAGGAAGAGGTTTTGATATTGAGGTATGGGGAGGCTATTTCTCTCACTTTTGACAACGGAGTTTAGGTAATCCTGTCAAGGTTTAATTTTTATTTTATTATGAAAAAAATATTGTGTTTTCTAGAGCTGATATAACAAAGTATCACAGACTGGGGGCGGGGGTGTTAAACAGCAAAATTTCATTTCTCATAGTTCTGGAGGCTAAAAGTCCAAAATTAAGGAATTTGCAGGCTTAGTTTCTTGTGAGTCCTCTCTCCTTGGCTTACAGATGGCTGTCTTCTCTTTGTGTTCTCACATGGCCTCTCCTCTGTGTGTGTGCACCCCTGATGTCTTTCTGTGTGTCCAAATGCCCTCTTCTTTTAAGGACACCAATCAGATTGGATTGGGGCCCACTCTAATGGCCTCATTTTACCTTAATCATTTTTTATTTTATTATTATTATTATTAGTTTATTTATTTTGGGAAAGAGAGAGCACACATGCACACAAGTGGGGTAGGGACAGAGAGAGAGGGAGAGTCCCAAGCAGGCTCTCCATTATCAGTGTGTAGTCCGAGGCAGGGCTCGAACTCACAGACTGTGAGATCATGACCCAAGTCTGAGCAGAGACCATGAGTTAAGCGCTCAACTGACTAAACCACCCAGGCACCTCCCACCTTAATCACTTTTTTTTTTAAAGGGCTTAGCTTCACATTCAGAGGTTCTGGGGGTTAGGGTTTCAACATAAGACTTTTGAGGGAGGATGACATAATTCAGCCCATAACAGTCACATTCATTAAAAATAATTCAAAATTGGGGCGCCTGGGTGACTCAGTCAGTTAAGCATTGACTTGGACTCAGGTCACGATCCCACGGTTCCTGAGTTCAAGCCCCGTGTCGGGCTCTGTGTTGACAGCTCAGAGCCTGGACCCTGCTTCAGATTCTGTGTCTCCCTTTCTCTCGGCCCCTCCCCAACTTGTGCTTGTGCTCTCTCTCCCTCCCTCTCTCTCTCAAAAATAAATGACCAATAAAATTTTTTTAAATAAGAAAAATTCAAAATAAGCAGAAAGTAATAGGGTGAAAAGGAAAAATCTCCCTCTACTCCTCTCTGATTCAATTTCCAGAGGACTCCATTTATTCTTAAGCCTTAGTGTGAAAGATTAATATGCTGTTCAGTAAACCTGTTCTTTTTCCTTCCTCGGTAAAAAGCTAGACTCTATTTACCAGTCTCCCTTATAGGTAAATGTAGGCCTTGTCACTGCATTTTGACCAATGAAAGGTAGTTCTGAGTGGTGTGTGACACTTTTATGCCAGACCCACAAAAACTTCCACATGTGTACCTTCATATTCTTCACCTACAGGTTGATAAAACTCACCATATTGAAGATGGCAGACATCTTAAAGGCCAGAATCACTAGTGAGAGGTTGACTTTGTCTCACAACAGAATAACACATTTTGAATTTTACATGAGCAGCAAATTTACTTCAGTTGCCTTAAACCAATGAGATTTGGGGACTGACCTGTTAAAACAGCTAGCGTGATCTTAACTAAAACTTTAGAAGTATTCTAAATTGACACACATGCATGCATCTATGCCACATCATGTTAAGTACACATTTCTGCAACTTTCTTTTTAAAGACCACATAACATAAACTACTTGCTAGATAGTTACGTAAGGATCTGTCTCTTTTTTTAATGTAGTAAAACTTAGGCATTTACCATTTTAACCATTTGAAAATGTAAAATCCAGTAACATTTGGTACCTTCACAATGTGTGCAACCATCACCACTATCTTATTCCAGAAAATATTTATCACTCCAAAAGGCAATACTTTGTACTCATAAAACAGCCACTCCCATTATCCCTTCCCCTCAGCACTAATAAGCACCAATATTCTCTCTGTTGATTTTCTCATTATGGATATTTGATATAGATGCAATCATAAAATATGTGGCCTTTTGTGTCTTGTGAAAGCATTTAAAGTATTTTCAAGGTCCATCCATGTTATAGCATCTCTCAGTACTTGATTCCCTTTTATTTTTTTATTTTTTTTAATATGAAATTTATTGTCAAATTGGTTTCCATACAACACCCAGTGCTCATCCCAACGGGTGCCCTCCTCAATGCCCATCACCCACCCACTTTCCCCTCCCTCCCACCTCCCATCAACCCTCAGTTTATTCTCAGTTTTTAAGAGTCTCTTATGGTTTGGCTCTCTCCCTCTCTAATTTTTTTTGTCCTTCCCCTCCCCCATGGTCTTCTGTTAAGTTTCTCAGGATCCACATAAGAGTGAAAACATAGGGTATCTGTCTTTCTCTATATGGCTTATTTCACTTAGCATCACACTCTCCAGTTCCATCCACGTTGCTACAAAAGGCCATATTTCATTCTTTCTCATTGCCACATAGTATTGCATTGTGTATGTAAACCACAATTTCTTTATCCATTCATCAGTTGATGGACGTTTAGGCTGTTTCCATAATTTGGCTATTGTTGTGAGTGCTGCTGTAAACGTTGGGGTACAAGTGTCCCTATGCATCAGTACTCCTGTATCCCTTGGGTAAATTCCTAGCAGCGCTACTGCTGGGTCATAGGGTAGATCTATTTTTAATTTTTTGAGGAACCTCCACACTGTTTTCCAGAGTGGCTGTACCAGTTTGCATTCCCACCAACAGTGCAAGAGGGTTCCCGTTTCTCCACATCCTCGCCAGCATCTATAGTCTCCTGATTTGTTCATTTTAGCCACTCTGACTGGCGTGAGGTGATATCTGAGTGTGGTTTTGATATGTATTTTCCTGATGAGGAGTGACATTGAGCATCTTCTCATGTGCCTGTTGGCCATCTGGATGTCTTCTTTAGAGAAGTGTCTATTCATCTTTTCTGCCCATTTCTTCACTGGATTATTCGTTTTTAAGGTGTGGAGTTTGGTGAGTTCTTTATAGATTTTGGATACTAGCCCTTTGTCCAATATGTCATTTACAAACATCTTTTCCCATTCTGTTGGTTGCTTTTTAGTTGTGTTGATTGTTTCCTTTGCAGTGCAGAAGCTTTTTATCTTCATGAGGTCCCAATAGTTCATTTTTGCTTTGAATTCCCTTGCCTTTGGGGATGTGTCAAGTAACAAACTGCTGCGGCTGAAGTCAGAGAGGTCTTTTCCTGCTTTCTCCTCTAGGGTTTTGGTGGTTTCCTGTCTCACATTCAGGTCCTTTATCCATTTTGAGTTTATTTCTGTGAATGGTGTAAGCAAGTGGTCTGGTTTCATTCTTCTGCATGTTTGTGTCCAGCTCTCCCAGCACCATTTGTTAAAGAGACTGTCTTTTTTCCATTGGATATTCTTTCTTCCTTTGTTAAAGGTTAGTTGACCACACTTCTGTTGATTGAATTCTGGAGTCTCTATTCTATTCCATTGGTCTATGTGTCTGTTTTTGTGCCAATACCATGCTGTCTTGATGATTACAGCTTTGTAGTAGAGGCTGAAGTCTGGGATTTTGATGCCTCCCGCTTTGGTCTTCTTCTTCAAGATGACTTTGGCTATTTGGGGTCTTTTGTGGTTCCACACAAATTTTAGGATTGCTTGTTGTAGCTTTGAGAAGAATGCAGCAACAGAAAGAAATAAAGAAACTGATCCCATTCACAATTGCACCAAGAATCATAAAATACCTAGGAATCAACCTAAAAGGATCTGTATGCTGAAAACTATAGAAAGCTTATGAAGCAAATTGAAGAAGATACAAAGAAATGGAAAAACATTCCATGCTCATGGATTGGAAGAATAAATATTGTTAAAATGTCAATAGTACCCAAAGCAATCTACACATTCAATGCAATCCCAATCAAAATTGGTTCCCTTTTATAGCTGAATAATAGTCCTGTGTAAGGATATGTCACAATTTGTGTATACATTCATCCCCTGATGGGCATTTGGGCTGTGTACACCTTATGGCTATTATGAATAGTGCTGCTATGAACATTCATGTACAAGTTTCTTGTGGGGGGGAATACTTGCTTTCAATTTGGGGGTTATATACCTAGGAATGTTGCATCATATAATAATTCTGTGTTTATCTTATTTAAAAAAATTAATGTTTTTAAACTTTTGAGAGAGAGACAGAGCATGAGTGGGGGAGGGTCAGAGAGAGAGAGAGACACAGAATCTGAAGCAGGCTCCAGGCTCTGAGTTGTCAGCACAGAGCCTGATGCAGAGTTCGAACTTAGGAACTGTGAGATCATGACCTGAGCCGAAGTCAGACACTTAACTGAGTCACCCAGGCGCCCCTTTGTGTTTAACTTATTGAAGAACTGCAATCTGTTTTATATAGATGCTAAACCATTTTATATCCTCACAAGCAATGTTTGAGGATTTGAATTTCTCCCTATCCTTACCACCACTTGTTGCTTTCCTTTTGAAAAATTATACCCATCCTAGTGGGTGTGAAATAGTATCTCACTATGGGTTTCATTTATATTTCTCTAATGACTAATGATGATGAGCATTTTTTTTGTGTGCTTTTTGGCCATTTGTACATCTTCTTTGGAGAAATATTTTTCAGTCTTTTGTCCATTTTATAATTGGGTTTTCATTTTGTTTAGTTGTAGAAGTTGTTTATGTGTTCTTTGCTAGATCCTTATCAGATCCATGATTTGCAAATACATGCTTCCATTTTATAGATTGTCTTTTAACTTTATTGTTAGTGTTCTTTAATGCATAATTTAAAAAAAAGTTTGATGTAATCCCATTTATTGTTTCTTGTTTATTTTGTTGTCATACATTAAAAAATTACCAAATCAAAGGTCATAAAGATTTACCTTTTGAGTTTTCTTCTATGGTTAGCTGTTATATTTAGGCATTTGACCCATTTGGAGCTAATTTTTATAAAGTGTGAAGTAAGGGTCCAACTTGATTGTTTTGCATGTGAATATTCATTCGCCCCAGCACCATTTGTTTAAGAGACCATTCTTTTTGCACTGAGTGGTCTTGGTACTCTTGTTGAAAATCAGTTGGTCAGAGATGTAGGAATTTATTTCTGGACTCTGAAGTTTATTCCATTGATCTTTAAGTTTGTCCTTATGTCAGTACCATACTCCTCTGATTATTGTAGCTTTTTAAATATTTTATTTTTATTTTTTAAATTTCTTTATTTTGATATTTCTTCAATCATTATAGCATTTTAAAATTTTATTTTATTTTTTTTTTAGTTTATTCATTTTGAGAGAGAGTGAGCATGCAAGCAGTGGGGAGAGGTGAAGAGAGAGAGAATCTCAAGCAGGCTCCACACTCAGTGCAGAGCCCAACACAGGGCCTGAACTCAAAACCCATGAAATCATGACCTGAACTGAAACCAAAATTCAGATGCTTAACCACCTGAGCCACCCATGTGCCCTGATTATTGTAGCTTTACAATAAGTTTTGAAGATGGAAAGTTGGGAAATCTTTGTCTTCTTTGTTTTTTGTTTTAATTTTTTTTTTCTTGCTGTGGTCTGGGAAATTGAATTTTAGGATCAGTTTTTCCATTTTTCCAAAAAAGGTATTTGGTATTTTGATAGAGATTGCATTGAATCTGTATATCACTTACTGAGTGTTGCTGTTATACCATTATGTCTTCTAATCCATGATCATAGAAAGTTTTCCATTTCTTTAGTCATTCTCTAATTTCTTCCAGAAATTTTTTATAGTTTTCAGTGTACTTGGCTCAGTTATTGAATTTTGTTTTTATATTCCTCTTTGTTATCTTTATAAAATCCTAATAACTTACACCGTTGGGTTTTTTTAGGAACAAATACATGAAATGAGTATATAAACCAAAATAATAGTATTAATTTCCCAATTTCAGATACTAGGCAACTGTAAGTTATAAAATTGGTGTGCTAAGGCAGGAAAGCCCCATTTGGGTGATTACACCCTTTCAGAATGGCCTTTGTATTGGGGCAGTGCTGGGATAGGGGGTGGCTATGGGTTAAATCTGTCTTTTAATGTACTATGTTCTACAAAACTGAAATACCTTTCCCCCAAAGCTTTATCCAGTGCTTTTTCCTTGACTCAGAGGCCTCCTGGATATTTCCAGGGAACACAGATATGAAACTTCTTTCCCATTTTACCAATCCCACAGAAGTGAAGTAATGATTTCCCTAGAGTGGCTCACACCTTGGTAAAATAGAATAAATGTTAAACCCCATTGGTAAAATTTATTGATGAGTGTAGGTCCTGTTATTGACTTTCTAATTTGTTATTCAGCTCTCTGTTTTATCATAATTAGCAACTTTCACATGCATTTTATTAAACACCCATCTGTATCCATATTTAATTGGCTAATGCAACATAAACATCTTGTGCACATCTGTCTACTTTTGGAGAAATCCTGTTTTATGGGAGTGGTGATTTCAGCTCAAATGCTAATTCTATCCTTAAAGAATCTGAAGTCTTTCTACTGTACAAATAAGGCAGTGGTGGGATCCCAGAAATACAGGGATGGAAACGTTTGTCAGACGCTCAGCAGAATCTTAAAGATATCCTAGCTGAAAGCTATGCTGGGGAAGAAAGAAGGCTGAGGTATGAGGGACTGGAAAGAGAATCCTAGTAGTCAAAGCTGAAAATCTACCAGAACACCTAAAGTGACCTCCTACATGAATTTGGATTTGTTCATGGTGGAAGGACAGAAATCTTCCTGAGAAGGGAAAGGCTATGCTTTGAGTTAACACTCATAAAATGATTGTTACTGTCCTGTTTGACAGAGGGTTCACTAGAAGCAAAGGGGAAAAGTTGGAAGTTCTTACCAGAGTTAATGAGCCAAGGATTCCTGTGTGGTCATGATCCAGAGAATGTATTCAAGATGGAGTGGGCAGTGATTGCCATAGTTCTTGGCTTCGCCCTGCAGGAGGGAGCTTCACTAGGCAGGTGATCAGTGGAAGATACTCAAGAACTAGAGTGTCAGGGAGGTAATGGAGTACCTGAAACTTTGGAGTAAAGAGAAATGGCTAAGTTAACTTAAATCTAGCCAGAAATCCATGTTCAAAGTTTTACCTCATTGGATACTATGGCTCAGGATAGCACCTCATACACAGAGGGCAGCCAATAAATGTTTGTGATAAGAAAGACTAAATAAGACTTGGAAGAATGCTATTTTTGATTTGAGGGTGCCAAAGTTCAGAGTGAAAGGAGAATTTTTTTTAAAGTAATAAAATTTCTGGGGCGCCTGGATGGCTCAGTCAGTTGAGCGTCCAACTTCAGCTCAGGTCATAATCTCACAGTTTGTGGGTTTGAGCCCCACGTCAGGGTCTGTGCTGACAGCTCAGAGCCTGGAGCCTGCTTCAGATTCTGTGTCTGCCCCTCCCATTCTCATGCTCTGTCTCTGTCTCTCAATAATAAACGTTAACATTTTTTTAAAGTAATAAAATTTCATATGGTATAAAGAAAGAAGTTTTTACCTGGGAGTAATAACTGTTATGCTTAATTATTCTCAAAGAGTGGCTACAAGTATCTCAAAGAAATTATTCTTTTATTCTTAAATCATCCTGATTGGACAGATTTGACCTGGTTGTGAAAAGTAAGATTTCTTCTTAGGAAATAGATGGTAAGCCAAGAGAAATTTGTATTATTATTACTCTTAGTTACAAGGAGAGAGGAGGTGGGATATGATGGGAATGCAAAAGAGTCTGAGAGGGTGAAGGAGGTGTTAAACCAAGTAGTTTTTTGAGTTTATTTTAAGAGAGAGAGAGAGAGTGTGTGTGCATGCGCGCGTGTGAGTGTGCATGCGTGTGCACACGCCCACAAGCAGAGGAGGAGCAGGGAGAGAGAGAATCCTAAGAAGGCTCTGTGCTGTCAGAGCCTGATGTGGGGCTCAAACTTCCCAACTGTGAGATCAGGACCTGAGCCAAAACAGAGTCAGATGCTTAACTGAGCCACCAGGCATTGCCCCAAACCAAGTCTTAACAAGAAAACATGAACTTATGTTCATGGAAAGGAAAACAGAAATGTCTCTTACAGAGTTTTGATAATGATGTTAGAAAAGCGTTATCCAGTAGTAAATGTGGCTGCTACTATTCTGTAATCGTCCTCCATTACCTCACACTTTTAGTAAAAGTCTGCTACAGGGAGCAGTTTTTAAATTATGTAATTGAAGGGAAACCAGTGAGGTCCAGCATGGGATACTATAGGGCATATAGACAATAGCAGTCAGAAAAAGCATTGAAAATGCACAGAAACAAGAAATAGGTACAATATACATGAAGGAAATTGCAGCTCTCCCCACCCCATCCCAATTGAGGCAACCCCAGAAGATACATGAATGGCTCCATGAAAGAAGAAGCATTTGATCCATGCTTTGGTAGCTAATAATGGATAATTAGGTCCTGCTTTTGAAGGGAAGAACCTAAAAAGAGGGGCAAAGATAGAACTTCTAGTCAGTTCAGTTCTGGCATTGGTTAAATACATGATAATATGGAATGTAAGTGGCAAAAAAGATTGTATACACTATCAGGCCCGTCAATTATAAGAATAAAGAACTGGGGAGATTAGGCAAGATGGCGGCTTAGGAGGCCGCTGGGCTCACCGCACGTCCTGCTGATCACTTAGATTCCATCTACACCTGCCTAAATAACCCAGAAAACCGCCAGAGGATTAGCAGAACAGAGTCTCCGGAGCCAAACGCAGACGAGAGGCCCACGGAAGAGAGTAGGAAGGGCGGCGAGGCGGTGCGCGCTCCACGGACTGGCGGGAGGGAGCCGGGGCGGAGGGGCGGCTCGCCGGCCAAGCAGAGCCCCCGAGTCTGGCTTGCAAAAGCGGAGGGGCCTGACAGACTGTGTTCCCACAACAAGCGCGACTTAGCGTCTGGGAGGTCATGAGTTAACAGCTCTGCTCGGAAAGCGGGAAGGCTGGAGGACAAAGGGAGGGAGAGCTGCTGAGCCCCCTGACAACAGAGCTGAGTTTGGTGGGGAACAAAGGCGCTCGCCAGCGCCTTCTCCCCCGCCCATCCCCCGGCCAAAATCCCAAAGAGAACCAGTTCCTGCCAGGGAACTTGCTCCCTCCGCGCAAACACCCAACTCTGCGCTTCTGCGGAACCAAACCTCCGGCAGCGGATCTGACTCCCTCCCGCTGCCACAGGGCCCCTCCTGAAGTGGATCACCTAAGGAGAAGCGATCTAAGCCTGCCCCTCCTGCCCCTGTGCACCTTGCCTACCCACCCCAGCTAATACGCCAGATCCCCAGCATCACAAGCCTGGCAGTGTGCAAGTAGCCCAGACGAGCCACACTACCCCACAGTGAATCCCGCCCCTAGGAGAGGGGAAGAGAAGGCACACACCAGTCTGACTGTGGCCCCAGTGGTGGGCTGGGGGCAGACATCAGGTCTGACTGCGGCCCCGCCCACCAACTCCAGTTATACACCACAGCACAGGGGAAGTGCCCTGCAGGTCCTCACCACGCCAGGGAATATCCAAAATGACCAAGTGGAAGAATTCCCCTCAGAATAATCTCCAGGAAATAACAACAGCTAATGAGCTGATCAAAAAGGATTTAAATAATATAACAGAAAGTGAATTTAGAATAATAGTCATAAAATTAATCGCTGGGCTTGAAAACAGTATAGAGGACAGCAGAGAATCTCTTGCTACAGAGATCAAGGGACTAAGGAACAGTCACGAGGAGCTGAAAAATGCTTTAAACGAAATGCATAACAAAATGGAAACCACCACAGCTCGGCTTGAAGAGGCAGAGGAGAGAATAGGTGAACTAGAAGATAAAGTTATGGAAAAAGAGGAAGCTGAGAAAAAGAGAGATAAAAAAATCCAGGAGTATGAGGGGAAAATTAGAGAACTAAGTGATACACTAAAAAGAAATAATATACGCATAATTGGTATCCCAGAGGAGGAAGAGAGAGGGAAAGGGGCTGAAGGGGTACTTGAAGAAATCATAGCTGAGAACTTCCCTGAACTGGGGAAGGAAAAAGGCATTGAAATCCAAGAGGCACAGAGAACTCCCTTCAGACGTAACTTGAATCGATCTTCTGCACGACATATCATAGTGAAACTGGCAAAATACAAGGATAAAGAGAAAATTCTGAAAGCAGCAAGGGGTAAACGTGCCCTCACATATAAAGGGAGACCTATAAGACTCGTGACTGATCTCTCTTTTGAAACTTGGCAGGCCAGAAAGAATTGGCACGAGATTTTCAGGGTGCTAGACAGAAAAAATATGCAGCCAAGAATCCTTTATCCAGCAAGTCTGTCATTTAGAATAGAAGGAGAGATAAAGGTCTTCCCAAACAAACAAAAACTGAAGGAATTTGTCACCACTAAACCAGCCCTACAAGAGATCCTAAGGGGGACCCTGTGAGACAAAGTCCCAGAGACGTCACTACAAGCATAAAACATACAGACATCACAATGACTCTAAACCCGTATCTTTCTATAATAACACTGAATGTAAATGGATTAAATGGGCAACCAAAAGACATAGGGTATCAGAATGGATAAAAAAACAAGACCCATCTATTTGCTGTCTACAAGAGACTCATTTTAGACCTGAGGACACCTTTAGATTGAGAGTGAGGGGATGGAGAACTATTTATCATGCTACTGGAAGCCAAAAGAAAGCTGGAGTAGCCATACTTATATCAGACAAACTAGACTTTAAATTAAAGGCTGTAACAAGAGATGAAGAAGGACATTATATAATAGTTACAGGGTCTATCCATCAGGAAGAGCTAACAATTATAAATGTCTATGTGCCGAATACCGGAGCCCCCAAATATATAAAACAATTACTCATAAACATAAGCAACCTTATTGATAAGAATGTGGTAATTGCAGGGGACTTTAACATCCCACTTACAGAAATGGATAGATCATCTAGACACATGGTCAATAAAGAAACAAGGGCCCTGAATGATACATTGGATCAGATGGACTTGACAGATATATTTAGAACTCTGCATCCCAAAGCAACAGAATATACTTTCTTCTCGAGTGCACATGGAACATTCTCCAAGATAGATCATATACTGGGACACAAAACAGCCCTTCATAAGTTTACAAGAATTGAAATTATACCATGCTTACTTTCAGACCACAATGCTATGAAGCTTGAAATCAACCACAGAAAAAAGTCTGGAAAACCTCCAAAAGCATGGAGGTTAAAGAACACCCTACTAACGAATGAGTGGGTCAACCAGGCAATTAGAGAAGAAATTTAAAAATATATGGAAACAAACGAAAATGAAAATACAACAATCCAAACGCTTTGGGACGCAGCAAAGGCAGTCCTGAGAGGAAAATACATTGCAATCCAGGCCTATCTCAAGAAACAAGAAAAATCCCAAATACAAAATCTAACAGCACACCTAAAGGAACTAGAAGCAGAACAGCAAAGGCAGCCTAAACCCAGCAGAAGAAGAGAAATAATAAAGATCAGAGCAGAAATAAACAATATAGAATCTAAAAAAACTGTAGAGCAGATCAACGAAACCAAGAGTTGGTTTTTTGAAAAAATAAACAAAATTGACAAACCTCTAGCCAGGCTTCTCAAAAAGAAAAGGGAGATGACCCAAATAGATAAAATCATGAATGAAAAGGGAATTATTACAACCAATCCCTCAGAGATACAATTATCAGGGAATACTATGAAAAATTATATGCCAACAAACTGGACAACCTGGAAGAAATGGACAAATTCCTGAACACCCACACTCTTCCAAAACTCAGTCAGGAGGAAATAGAAAGCTTGAACAGACCCATAACCAGTGAAGAAATTGAATCGGTTATCAAAAATCTCCCAACAAATAAGAGTCCAGGACCAGATGGCTTCCCAGGGGAGTTCTACCAGATGTTTAAAGCAGAGATAATACCTATCCTTCTCAAGCTATTCCAAGAAATAGAAAGGGAAGGAAAACTTCCAGACTCATTCTATGAAGCCAGTATTACTTTGATTCCTAAACCAGACAGAGACCCAGTAAAAAAAGAGAACTACAGGCCAATATCCCTGATGAATATGGATGCAAAAATTCTCAATAAGATACTAGCAAATCGAATTCAACGGCATATAAAAAGAATTATTCACCATGATCAAGTGGGATTCATTCCTGGGATGCAGGGCTGGTTCAACATCCGCAAATCAATCAACGTGATACATCACATTAACAAAAAAAGAGAGAAGAACCATATGATCCTGTCAATCGATGCAGAAAAGGCCTTTGACAAAATTCAGCATCCTTTCTTAATAAAAACCCTCGAGAAAGTCGGGATAGAAGGAACATACTTAAAGATCATAAAAGCCATTTATGAGAAGCCCACAGCTAACATCATCCTCAATGGGGAAAAACTGAGAGCTTTTTCCCTGAGATCAGGAACACGACAAAGATGCCCACTCTCACCGCTGCTGTTTAACATAGTGCTGGAAGTTCTAGCATCAGCAATCAGACAACAAAAGGAAATCAAAGGCATCAAAATTGGCAAAGATGAAGTCAAGCTTTCGCTTTTTGCAGATGACATGATATTATACATGGAAAATCCGATAGACTCCACCAAAAGTCTGCTAGAACTGATACAGGAATTCAGCAAAGTTGCAGGATACAAAATCAATGTACAGAAATCAATTGCATTCTTATACACTAACAATGAAGCAACAGAAAGACAAATAAAGAAACTGATCCCATTCACAATTGCACCAAGAAGCATAAAATACCTAGGAATAAATCTAACCAAAGATGTAAAGGATCTGTATGCTGAAAACTATAGAAAGCTTCTGAAGGAAATTGAAGAAGATTTAAAGAAATGGAAAGACATTCCCTGCTCATGGATTGGAAGAATAAATATTGTCAAAATGTCAATACTCCCCAAAGCTATCTACACATTCAATGCAATCCCAATCAAAATTGCACCAGCATTCTTCTCGAAACTAGAACAAGCAATCCTAAAATTCATATGGAACCAGAAAAGGCCCCGAATAGCCAAAGGAATTTTGAAGAAGAAGACCAAAGCAGGAGGCATCACAATCCCAGACTTTAGCCTCTACTACAAAGCTGTCATCATCAAGACAGCATGGTATTGGCACAAAAACAGACACATAGACCAATGGAATAGAATAGAAACCCCAGAACTAGACCCACAAACGTATGGCCAACTCATCTTTGACAAAGCAGGAAAGAACATCCAATGGAAAAAAGACAGCCTCTTTAACAAATGGTGCTGGGAGAACTGGACAGCAACATGCAGAAGCTTGAAACTAGACCACTTTCTCACAGCATTCACAAAAATAAACTCAAAATGGATAAAGGACCTAAATGTGAGACAGGAAACCATCCAAAACCTTAGAGGAGAAAGCAGGAAAAGACCTCTCTGACCTCAGCCGTAGCAATCTCTTACTCGACACATCCCCAAAGGCAAGGGAATTAAAAGCAAAAGTGAATTACTGGGACCTTATGAAGATAAAAAGCTTCTGCACAGCAAAGGAAACAACCAACAAAACTAAAAGGCAACCAACGGAATGGGAAAAGATATTTGCAAATGACATATCGGACAAAGGGCTAGTATCCAAAATCTATAAAGAGCTCACCAAACTCCACACCCGAAAAACAAATAACCCGGTGAAGAAATGGGCAGAAAAGATGAATAGACACTTCTCTAAAGAAGACATCTGGATGGCCAACAGGCACATGAAAAGATGTTCAGCGTCGCTCCTTATCAGGGAAATACAAATCAAAACCACACTCAGGTATCACCTCACGCCAGTCAGAGTGGCCAAAATGAACAAATCAGGAGACTATAGATGCTGGAGAGGATGTGGAGAAACGGGAACCCTCTTGCACTGTTGGTGGGAATGCAAATTGGTGCAGCCGCTCTGGAAAGCAGTGTGGAGGTTCCTCAGAAAATTAAAAATAGACCTACCCTATGACCCAGCAATAGCACTGCTAGGAATTTATCCAAGGGATACAGGAGGACTGATGCATAGGGCCACTTGTACCCCAATGTTCATAGCAGCACTCTCAACAATAGCCAAATAATGGAAAGAGTCTAAATGTCCATCCTCTGATGAATGGATAAAGAAATTGTGGTTTAAATACACAATGGAATATTACGTGGCAATGAGAAAGAATGAAATATGGCCTTTTGTAGCAACGTGGATGGAACTGGAGAGTGTGATGCTAAGTGAAATAAGCCATACAGAGAAAGACAGATACCATATGGTTTCACTCTTATGTGGATCCTGAGAAACTTAACAGAAACCCATGGGGGAGGGGAAGGAAAAAAAAAAGAGGTTAGAATGGGAGAGAGCCAAAGCATAAGAGACTGTTAAAAACTGAGAACAAACTGAGGGTTGATAGGGGGTGGGAGGGAGGAGAGGGTGGGTGATGGGTATTGAGGAGGGCACCTTTTGGGATGAGCACTGGGTGTTGTATGGAAACCAATTTGTCAATGAATTTCATAAAAAAAAAGAATAAAGAACTGGGAATCACTTTTGGAAATGGACAACTATTTAGAGCTTTTGATATACCATTTCACATTAATTCAACAGTTTCATTATGACATGAAAGGCTAGGCTCATCATTACCACTTGTGGAGCAAGTGTGATAGTATAACGGAGAGAATATAAACTTCTGAACCAAGACTCTCATGAGGAGAATGAAAGAGAATGGATCGTGGAGGTAGAATTTTTAATATTTAGTAGCTGATTGAATGGTGGTAAGGGGTGTATGTAACAAATTATTCACAAAACTTACTGGCATAAGACAATAATAAATATTTACTATCTCATACAATTCCCAAGAGTGGTTTGGCTGGGTGGGGGTGGGAAGTTTGGCTCAGGATACCTCATGAGGTTATAGACCGATGTCAGCCAAGGCTCTTGCTGTATGAAGGCTTGTGCGAGGCTGGATTACCCACCTCAAAGGTGACTCACTCGCATGGCTGGCAAGGTAGTGCTGGCTGCTGGCAGGAGGTTTCAGTTGTTCTCCACGTAAGTTTCTCCCTAAGCCTGCTAGTATATCTTCACATCTTGGTGGCTGGCTTCCCCCAGAGTGAGTAATTGAAGATTTCAAGGTAGAAGCTGTAATGTCTTTTACAACCTAGCTTCAATAGTCTCACACTGTTACTTTTACAATATCTTCCTGGTCATCTAGGTCAGCCTTAATTCAAAGTGGGAGAGGAGTATACAAGGGTATGGATACCAGGAGGAAAGAATCACTGGGGGACGTCTTGGTGGCTGGCTACCAAAGTGTGGTTTCCTTTGAGGGAAGGAAACCTCTACTTTACATCCCTGGATACTAGCCCAGTGTATGACCAATCTGAAAAATGAAAGATGACTTTGAGCCTTTGAGTTTGTATAATTGAGAGAATCATAACTCTTGTGTTTTATAGAAGTAGAGATGGAGAAGCGTGTTTGAAAGGAAAGATAAGTCTGATTTCTTTTTATATGTTTTCTTTGAGGAGAGAAATATTTGGAAGAATGTATTTATTTGATTTTAAACCCTCAAATCTCAAAAGCTAATTGAGACAAAGTTCAACACATACTCTTTTATATTCAGTTCCTTCCAAGTGCCTGAATTTCATTGTGAATAAGAAGTGGCATGAACCATTGCTTCATTTTAGATGAAACTTTTTCCTTTTTGGCAGCTGCTAAAACATGGAAGGAACTAAAAATGTTCAGTGTGGTGCTCATGGAGATGTGATGAGGCTCTAAAGATTTTTAAAGGGGCAAAATACAGATGACTTAACATTCTGTGCTATATAAAAGTTAAGAAATTACAAAAGACATCATAGTAGACTTGCAGTTTTCAGAAGTGCATTTGTCTTTGCCATAAATTCAAATCCCTAATCTCTGCTGTCATTTTGTAATGATAACAGATAATATGACTGCATGTATCTACTGCAGAGCCAGAGGATCACACAGAGCCAGACATTTAATAACACGCTGCCTCAAGACTCTCTCTTGTCTTGCTTAACCCAGATGGGTGCTATTCTTACACCATGCATTTGAAGGTTCATTTATTCCTTTAATTATTATAACTGCAGATACTACCCAGAGACCTTTAAAGGTAACTATGAATGTGTATATTATGGGGAATCTAATAGTTTGCTTGAGAGTGTATACCTCATTCCTTAGCAAAGCATCATGACTTCGTAATATTGCAGCAGGTGTATAACCTGTTCATTAATATCTGATGTTTGAGAATTGCGAGTTGTAAACATCTGACCATCAACAGTAAAATAAAACTGTTTCAAGAGTCTAATTTCCTGCTACTCTCCATCCTGTGTTAAGTGACATAAATGATTTATTATACCGTAATGTCTATTTGTGCAGGGTGTTCTTTTTATTCACGTTAAAATTAGCCACAACTTTTATAACAAAAGAGTTGTCTAGTTTCCAAAATATTTCTTGGAAGATCCATTTTAGCACAGGATTGATTTCATGTTTTTCTCTCAATGATTAGAGCAACAATGTTTGCTACCTGCCCAATCTGTCACTGGATACGTTGGGGGAAATTTGAGGTGACACTAATGAATCTTGCACTTGTAGGGCAGCTGAACAGGCATACAGCCAAGAGGTGAAGAATCTTGGATATGGTTAATGCAGGAGCTATTCTGTCTTAGAGGAAAAGACACGAAAGCTGCGACTAACGTTAAACAGAGGCCTTCTCTTTTCTGTTGTTGATTTTCTACCTTTGATTTTTTTATTTTTTGGTCCATTTGTTTGCAGTCCTTCTATTCCATTGCACTTAAGTATGCAATTTAATAAGGATTAATTTTAAGGAGACTGAAGCCCACATTTAACAGTATTAATATTGAGGCCATACAATTGAGAATGACTCTTATAAACAGTGGTAATTAGTGATAAGAAACAGCCCAAACTATGTAAATATTTCCCAGAGGATATTTGGGGATCCAGTATCAAGCCTGAATGGTATTTCCTGTTTGCATATGCAATCCTCCGATCCATCCCTAATAAACTAGGAGGAGTCTTAGCCCTAATCCTCTGTATCCTAATTCTAGCAACCATTCCGTTACTTCACACTTCAAAATAACAAGGAATGATATTCTGATCACTTAGCCAATGCCTCTTCTGATTCTTAGTAGTGGACCTACTAGCCCTAACATGAATTGGAGGACAGTAGAATACCCTTTAATTACCATTGGTTAATTAACCTCCATCCTATACTTCTCAACTCTCCTAATCTTCCTACCTATTTCTGGTATTAATAAAATCATCTTTTAAAATGAAGACTCTTCGTAGTATATAACATACCTTGGTCTTGTAAACCAAAAAGGAGAATATCTTCCCTCCCTAAGACTTCAAGGAAGAAGCAGCAGCCCCACCATCAGCACCCAAAGCTGAAATTCCTTTTAAACTATTAACTGCAATACCAGAAATTGATACCCTAACTTTTATAATTCATATATTGCATACTTTTGTACTGTGCTTGCCCAATATGTTCTCATTTCCCCGTGATGACACAAACCATACAATATATCTATTAATATTATATAATACATACTATGTATAATCTAGGGTTGACAACCAACCTACTAACTATATACAGGTGATGAGGAGGTATCGTTTGATAAAGCACATTCCAAGGCCACCACACACCTATTGCTCAAAAAGGCCTGAAGTATGGAATAACTCTCTTCATCATTTCACAAGTATTTTTCTTCACAGGCTTTTTCTGAGCCTTTTACTACTCAAGCCTTGCCCCAACTCCGGAGTTGGGAGGGCTCCTAACCACCCACAGGTATTACTCCTCTCAATGCCCTAGAAATCCCTTTACTCAACACCTCTGTACTATTAGCCTCCAGAGTGTCAATCACTTGAGCCCATCACAGCCTAATAGAAGGCAATCGAAAGCACACAGTCTAAGCCCTTTTTATCACAATTTCCTTAGGGGTGTATTTCACATTACTTCAAGCCTCAGAATACTATGAAACATCCTTTATAATTTCGGACGGAGTATATGGGTCCACTTTATGTTGGAGTATATGATCCACAAGCTGTTTTGGAAAATATTCAATTGCAATATAGGACATATTTCTCAAATAGGCAAGTTGCTCTGTGGATTCATATGGAGGCTCTTGTCTACCTTTAGCATCTCCCTAAAAATGAGAAACAGGTGGATTTAGTTGCTTGGATTAATGAATAAATTCTATATGTGGTTCAGAGCCAGGAAAGTCAACCAGAAAGTACTTTTCCTGGGCATTAAAAAAAATTCACATTTAGGGGTGCCTAGGGGGCTCAGTTAAGTGTCAATTTCAGCTCAGGTCATAATCTCATGGCTTCTGGGTTTGAGCCCCAACTCAGCTCAGAGACAGGAGCCTGCTTCAGATCCTGTGTCTCCCTTTCTCTCTACCCCTCTCCCCCACTCATGCTGTGTCTCTCTGTCTCTCTCAAGAATAAATAAGCATTTTTTTTTTCTGGGTGCCCGGGTGGCTCAGTCAGTTAAGTGTCTGACTTCTGCTCAGGTCATGATCTCACGGTTCATGGGTTCAAGCCCTGCATCAGGCTGTATGCTGACAGCTCAGAGCCGGGAGCCTGCTTCTGATGCTGTGTCTCCCTCTTTCTGCCCCTTCCCCACTCATGCTCTCTGTCTCTAAAAAATAATTTTAAAAAGTTAATTTTTTTTATATTTAATGTGAAAATGATGATCTCATGAAGTTTACATACCATATTAAACATTACTTACTATCAATTTTGATGGCTATGTTATGGCCTCTAAAAATAATATGACAATTGGTGGCACATTATATGCTTTTCAGAACTTCTCTAAAATAGAAATAATGTGAATTAAAATACATATTGCTGGGGTGCCTGGGTAGCTCAGTTGGTTAAGCATCCAACTTCGGTTCAGGTCATGATCTTATAGTTTCTGAGTTTGAGCTCTGTGTCAGGATCTGCACTGACAGCTCGGAGCCTGGAGCCTGCTTTGGATTCCATGTGTCCCTCTCTGTCTGCCCCTCCCCTGCTTGTGCTCTCTCTCAGAATAAATAAACATTAACAGAACATGCATATTGCTGACATGCTGGGGATTGCTCTAAAATAACTGTATGGCAAACTTTATGTGTTAGCAAGATAAAAAGAAATTGCTAAAAATTTTCCCTCTGCATTAAGATAATGAGGCTTGAATGATAAAGTAGCAAGATCCAAGATATGTCAAATCAAAATATTTACAAAGTTTTAATAATGTTTTAGACTAAACAAAAGCAAGAAGGAAAAATTAAGGAAATCATTCTTATTCTAAATTTAATTTTTTTCTGTTCTTAGTTACAAGCATTTCAAAGACTTTTAATAACACAGTAACTTTTAAACTTATAGTTAAAATGAGGTGAGGTAACATTTAACTACAACAACAACTTACCGCTGTTATGTGAAAATATCTTCCTGGTAGTTTCGGAGATATTTTGTCCCATTCAAGAAGACACTTGAATAATTATCTCAAGAAACTGCTGCCTCATCTGAAATTTGAAGCTCAATGCAGTTTAAGACATTTTATCTTTGGGCTGCTAAAAAGGAGGACATTTTATTAAATTGTGCCTATCATCAGGCAGATGTCTTGAAAGGGCTTTTAAAAGAGTAATTCTTAAAGTAGCAAGTTGATACCTTTTCTAAATTATGGGAATATTTATTGAGAAAATTTTATTAGTTTTATAAGATATTCTAAGTTAAAAATAAGTAGTAACTACCGCTGACAGTGAAATTTACCTAGTGATAAGTAATTACACATTTAGTCAGAAGATAGTTAACCTGTAATTCTAATTATGCAATGATCATGAAAACAAGTTGTTTCCAGAAACCATGTGTTAAATTTATGAAATACAATAATGTATTTTTGACTCTATGGCAAATAAAAGCAAAATTACTAGCACTATTTCTGTTTCATGTAAGATGTAAACATTTTAACATGTCTCTATTCCTAAGATAAGTTTTCCGGCTAAATGTGAAATAACATATTGGTGAGGTGAAACTTCTTGAAATATTTCAATCAAACATTTTTGGGCACTTCTAATGATGTTTTGACTCGATCTGTGGGAATGGATCAGACCTGGAATCGTATCTCCCTTCGTGGGGGGTGGGGGGGGTGGGAAAGGAATTCTAGCTTTGCTACTGTTGAACCAAAAGCTTCACAGCATGACTTGGTTTTCCTACTGTGTAAATAACTGTAACTTCAACTTCCAGAGTCTGAATTGTTTCTGTCAATTTAATGTCTGAGTTGTGGTATAAATGCAAAAGAAACTCCAAAATGGAATTGCAAATTTTTACTTAAAGAAGTTTTTTGTTTTTTTTCTTTTTTTCCTGGAATGTTATTGAGATACTTAGTTTGGATTGACTGATGATTTGTGCTGGGAGTTAACAAAAGGGAGCCCTGCCCTTGGATTGATACCACCTCTTGGCTCCTGGGAAATACATGATGCTTTGAGGGATTTTTTTCATCTCCTGTTCTTTGTTCTTCTCTGGTCCATTCCCTCCTGTGACCAGTGATGCTGACTGTAGAATGGCTGATTGAGATGAATGGTACAGTCTGTGGCACTGGAGATAGAACAAATTAACTGGTTCCTTTGGGGCTAGAATTGATGGCATTTTACTAATTAGTGAACGAAGTGAGCCAGGCACAGTGCCGTAGAAATGAGTGTGTGAAGTGATCTCTGTTAATGTCCGACATGGGAGCAAATCAGATAAAGCTGGGGGTGGGAGGAGGCAGGCAGAGAGAATTCCAGAAATCAGGAATTAGATACACTTGTTTTACTTACAAGTAGAGATGTCATTTGACCTCATTTCATCTTTTAGGAAACACTTTGGATACTACATTTACTTCAGACTTTGAGAGCTAATGCTATTTGTTTGATGCATAATCTAAACTTATATTTTTGGGGAAAAATGTTCTCCTTCAATTATGTAAAAATTCTTGTTATTCATGCTGGTAATACACACAATAACTATATGGCTCTCAAACATAAACATCCATAGAAATAATGCTGGTTAAAGCTATTGAGTTATTAGATTATGCTTTGTTTTCTTCATGTTTTACTCCTCTATTCTAGGAAAAGGTAATCTTTATTGCTTCCTTAACTCACGATGGGTTTCTATAAATAGGAAACAAAACAATAGTCCTGGCTTTTGTTTTTCTGAAGATTAAACTTCTTGAAAAGAGGGAAGAAAGATGATAGTTTTGGAAGTAGCAAAGGGAGATTATAGGAAGGAAATTGAGGTTAATAAGTTGTCTGAGTAGTAGGACTTATTAACTCCAGTTTTGGTTCTGTTGAAGGGAAATGACTGCTTGGTACAAATAGGGAGGCTGATCCTTGTGCCCTGGCTATAGCTTTTATCAAGTTTCATGCATCATAAGTGCTAGACACAGTTAAGCTATCCAACACCAAGAAGCCATGCTGACTTGGACTATGGGCATCTCACCATGTGGACCAATTAACAGAAATTTACCTATTTGTCTTTCTGGAAACTTCATACAATGCTGAGTTGGAAGCAGCCATGGAAGGGGTAAGGTTTTAGGGATTCCCAATATTGACAGGGATTGAAATTACAGGCAACACTATAGGATGTGGAATGGAAGTCAGATTAAATGTGAATTCTAAGAGAATAAAGACGTTGTCTACTAAAGTTTGTGAAATGAGAATCGTGTATTTTGTGATACATGACAACCACTCTGTGATTAGAGTATGTATATACCCTTAACTGTTGGTTTATTTATCTTTGTAATGAAGATAATTAACATATACTGTTTCAGGTGTACAATATAATGAATCAAAATTTGTATACATTATCAGTGCTCATTAAGACAAATGTACTGGTGATTGTTATTTCTCCTCTCTACCCACCTATCTCCCCTCCCCTTCCCTCTAGCAACCAACAGTTCTATTTAAGAATCTGGTTTGGGGGGCACTTGAGTGTCTAACTTTGGCTCCAGTCATGATCTTGCGGTTCATGAGTTGGAACTCCACATCAGGCTTGCTGCTATCAGCCTGTCATCACAGAGGCCACTTTGGATCCTCTGTCCCCCTCTCTCTGCCCCTCCCCCACTTGTGATCTACCCAAAATAAATACATATTAAAAAAAGAATCTGGTTTTTTTATTTCATTTTTCTTTATTTATTTCTTGAATTTCACATATGAGTGAAATCATACGGGATTTATCTTTCTCTGACTTATTTCACTAGCACTATAACCTCTAGGTCCATCCATGTTATTGGAATGGCAAGATCTCTTTCTTTTATGTGGCTGAGTAATATTTAATTGTATATTACACACACACCACAGTTTCTTTATTCATCTGTGGATGGACACTTGGGTTCCTTCCATAAGTTGGCTACTCTAATGCTGTAATAAACACAGGGGTGCATATACCTTTTGAAATTGATATTTTTGTTTTCTTTGGGTAAATATCAAGTAGTGGAATTACTGGACCATATGGTAATTCTGTTTTTTAATTTTTTGAGGAATTTCCATATTTTTCAAAATGGCTGCACCAATTTGTATTCCCACCAACAATGCATGAAGGTTCCTTTTTTTTCCACATCCTCATCAACACTTATTTTTTTAGGTTTTTGGTTTTAGTTGTTCTGACAGGTAAAAAGTGATATCTCATTGTGGTTTTGATTTGCATTTCCCTGATGATAAGTGAGGTTGAGCATCTTTCCATGTGTCTCTTGGCCGTCTGGATGTTTTCTTTGAAAAAATGTCTATTCAGGTCCTATGCCCATTTTAACTGGATTGTTTTTCTGGTGTTGACTTGTGTAAATTCTTTATATATTTTGAATATTAACCTCTTATCAGATATATCCTTTGCACATATCTTCTCCCATTCAGTGGGTTGCCTTTTTGTTTTGTCGATGGTTTCCTTGTCTGTCCAAAAGTTTTTTACTTTGGTTTAATCTCAGTAGTTTAATATTGCTTTTATTTCTCTTACCTCAGAAAAATGTTTCTACAGATGCTGTAAATTATTGCTTATGTTTTCTTCTAAGAGTTTTATGGTTTCAGGTCTCACATTTAAATCTTTAATTCATTTTGGTTTTATTTTTTGTATGGTGTAAGAAAGTGGTCCAGTTTCATTCTTTTGCATATAGCTGTTCAGTTTCCCCAAAACCATTTGTTGACGAGGCTGTCTTTTCCTCACTGTATATTCTTGCCTCCTTTGTCATAGATTAATGGACCATATAAACATAAGTTTATTTCTGGCCTCTCTATTCTGTTCCATTTATCTATGTGTCTGTTTTTGTGCCAGTACCATACTATTTTGATGCTAAAGTTTTGTAGTATATGTGGAAATCTGGGATTGTGTTATTTTCAGCTTTGTTCTTTTTGTGAGTAATTATTTTAAACTTTTTTTCCAATTGCAAGATACTTTGTTTCTGCAGAAAAATAACTATTTGGAGTAAATTGTGTTGGTATATTCATATAAAGTATCAATGCATTGATATAATAACTTATAAATTAATTGGAATTTATATTTCTTACCTTCTCACAAAGTATCAATCTAACCATTTAGATTAATATTAAGAAGATATTGAATATAAAATTCTCTATCCTCTTCCTTTATTTTGATACTGATTTCTAGCAAGGCTGTCAGACTGTTGGAAAACTAACCAATATTTTCTGCACTTTCTTAAATTATACCTGAATTCACTCCAGAAAACCTATTAGAATAGTTAAGCTCCCGCACACCCTGCGTTTAAAAATACTTCAAGGCCCACCAGTCAGAATTTCTATAAATAGCAATTAAAATATTTTAAATAATTGGTAACCCATTTACTAAAAATTCAACCTAGGTGAAAGTTTCCCCTAAATCCCTTTGTTTAACTTGTTCTAAAATGTAAGATTTATAGAAAACTGAATTTTGGTACAGATTTTGCTTTGTGACTCTGAAAAGTGTTCATTGGGACCATTTCCAGTTTCTCACTATTATAAATAGTGCTCTGTTCATTTCTCTCTTTTCCTTTTTGAATGGATTGTTGAAAGCCAAATAATTAAATGACCAGTTAGGATTTATTTCAGATACTTGATATATATTATCAAATTGCTTTTACCAGTCTCTTATATCCATACTACAGTGCATCAGAATGTCTCTCTCAATGTATTCTTGCCAGCATTAATATGAGCATTTTACAAACTATTTGTTAATTTAGTAGAAGAAAACTGGAATCTCACTGATTTTTAATATACATATCTTTGATCAATAGCAAGATTGAATAGTTCTGTTTGTCTTAAAGTAGGCTTCATGCTCAGTACAGAGCCCAACGTGGGGCTTGAACTCATGACCCTGAGACTAAGGCCTGAGCTAAGATCAAGGATCAGGTGCTTACCCAACTGAGCCACCCAGGCATCCCTGAATACTTTATTTTTTTTATTAGTCATTGCATATTCTCTTAGGTTACTTTCCTATTTTTAATCATTTTTAAATTAGGGGATTTAGTGTCTCTTACAGTTTCATATAACTAAATACATTTACATATTTTTATATAATAAAGACATTAAAAGTTTGCTAACACTTTCTGAAAATGTATCTTTGTTCATTACATTTCAGTATGCTTCATGATGTTTTAACACTATGTTCTTTTCTTGTATTGAAAATTAATAATATAGGCTCCTGAGTTGCTCACTGTGACCTGAAGGATGCATAGGAACTTTTCAGGTGAAAAAGGAGAAAGAAAATTTCAGACCACAGGAAAAGCAAGTAGGAGCTGAACCTACCCGAGGAAGTGATAGAGGTGAGTGTTGCTAAAAACACAACTCACAGGGTGGGGAGATCAAATGGCCAAGTATCAATTTTCTGGAAGATATTTAACTAATAGTTCAGTTTCCCAAATTTACTATTCTCAAAATGGCTTTTCTGTATTAAAATTGCATGCATTTTTTCCAAATGGGATACTTGTATTCTCTTTTTATAATTTCTGAAGGTTTTTCATTTACAAATTTCTTTTCTGCTCAGGGCAGCATTTTGAGTAGTGTCCATGCTGTCAAAAACTAAGGTTCCTAGTTAGTTATAGGGCACTTGCTAATGTCATCAATAGAAAAAATACAAGTTTCATAATAAATATCAAATAAGAATTTTATCTGGGAACTTTTCAGTTGACACTATTTTCTCGTTTTTTCCCCCAATTGTTTTACTGTGGTAAAATTGCACACAATATAAAATGAGCCATCTTGACCATTTTTAAGTGTACAGTTTGGTGGTATTAAGGACATTTATACTGTTCAGCCATCATCACTATCCATCTCTTGTAAAACTGAAACTCTGTACCCATTAAACATTAGCTTCCCATAACCCCTACCTGAAGTCTCTGGAAATCATTATTTTACTTGGTTTTATTGTTTTTTATCTCCCAATTCCCCCCATGCAGTAGCCTCAGCTTCTGGCAACCACCATTGTACTCTATTACTGTGAGTTTAGGATTGTGCTTTGTTTGTTTGTCATTTTTAGATCCACATATAAGTGGCATCTTAAAATATTTTGCATCTTTGGATTATTTCACTTAACATAGTGTCCCTGAGTTTACCCATATTGTCACAAACAGTGGGATTTCCTGCTTTTTCATGGCTGAGTAATATTCCTTTTTATATAAAACACATTTTGTCTGTTCCTCTGTAGACAGACATATATTGGCTATTGTGAATAATGGTGCCATGAATATGGGAGTATAGCTATCTCTTTGGCACAGTGATTTTATTTCCCTTGGATATATGCCCACAAGTGAGTTTCCTGGATTTGACGAGTAGTTATCTTTTTAATTTTTTTGAGAAAAGTCCATACTCTTTTTTCATAGTGATTGTATTAATTTACATTCTCACCAAGAGTGAAAAAACAGTGGGAAAAGGGGTCCCTTTTCCCCACATCCTCAACAACACTCCCTCTCTCTTGTATTTTTGGTGATGGCCATTCTGACAGGTGTGAGGTCATACCTCATTGTGGTTTTGATTTGCATTTCCCTGCTGGTTAGTGGAGTTGAGCACCTTTTTGTATACTTTTTGGGTATTTGTATGTCTTTGGGAAAATGTATTCAGGTCCTTTGCCCATTTTCTAATCAGGTTTTTATGGGGTTTTTTGGTTGCTGGTTTGTTTGCTTATTTGTTTGTTGTTTTGCTATTGAGTTATATGAGTTCCTTATGTATTTTGTATATTAACCTTTTGTTAGATACATGATTTGGAAATATTTTCTCCCATTCTGTAGGTTGCCTTTTTATTTTATTCCTTTGGTGTGCATAAATTTTTTATTTGTGACCCAATGCTACTTGTTCATTTTTGGTTTTGTTGCCTATGCTCTTGGTGTCAGATCCCAAAAACCATTCCAAGACTGATGTCAAGGATTTTTCCCCCTGTACTTTCTTCTAGGACTTGTACAGTTTCAAGTCATACAGGATTGTGTGTATGCTTAGCTTGGCCATATATGAGCTTCTTTATGATCCTTTAAAGTTAAGTTCATCTAATTCACAAAGAGTTTTAGGAATCCCTCTATAGCTGCCACCAGTTCAGGCTTCCAGAGTAATAAAACTGTTCTTTGATTAATTTCCTTTCAAATTTTTTTGGCCTTTTAACTAGTTTCTAACATGCATATAGGGAATAGGAATGCTGTTCCTTGGACACCAAATATCTCAACATCTTGTATATTTGGCTAGAAATCTTGCCCTGATATTTGGGGAGAAAAAAAAAATCACATTTCTGGCACATCCTGAGCAGAAGGCATCAGGTTTCAATGCTTTTATATGTCATGTGAGCTTTTGACCTTAGTTGGTTGCAGCAGTTTATATTTCAGTAGGTTTTTAACTGGATCAGGCAGGACAGGCCTCAGTAAGCATAAAAAATGGGACACTATGACTGCCCTTATCCTGACCCACACTGGCTTAGCTTTTAACCAAGCAGGGTCTGCTGACATAAGGATTAAATGATCAAAGGAAAAAGCTATTTAGTCCTTGTTAAGGCTTATATCAAAACAAGCTGAGCCTTCCAAGTGTTTGAGCTTTCCAAGCATTTGTGCATTAGAGAAAAGGGGAAAAAAGAAAACTTCTGTTTTCACGGTCAAGTGTACATATTGAATTATTAAAAAATTTGAGATGTAATTGATATAACATTGTATAAATTTAAGGGGTGTAATGTGTTAAATACACTTATATATTGTAATACAATTCACACCATAGTGTTCACTAATACCTCCATCGAGTCACATGATTATCTTTTGTTTTTTGTGGTAAGAACATTTAAAATCGATCCTCTTTCTTAGCAACTTTCAAGTATGTAATACAGTATTGTTAAACATAATCACAGTGCTAGGCACTGGATCCCCAGAACTTATTCATCTGCTAACTGTAAGTTTATACCCTTTGACTAACACCTCCCAATTTCTCCCACCCCCAGCCCCTGGTAACCACAATTCTGTTCATATGAGTTCAGCTTTAAAAACTTTTTTTAAATTTTTATTTATTTTTGAGAGAGAGAAAGAGAGCATAAGCAGGGGAGGGGCACAGAGAGAGGGAAACATAGCATCTGAAGCAGGCTTCAGGCTCTGAGCTGTCAGCACAGATCCCGATGTGGTGCTCCAACCTGCTGACCGCGAGATCCTGACCTGAGCCGAAGCCAGACGCTTAACCGACTGAGCCATCCAGGTACCCCTATAAGTTCAGTTTTTTTACATTCTGTATATAAGTGATACCATAATCCCACTTCTGAGTATATGTATCCAAAGGAAATGAAAACAGGGTATTGAAAAGGTATCTGTGCTCCCATGTTTATTGTAGTTACAGCAGTCAAGATATGGAAACAACCTAAGTGTCAACTGATGAATGCATAAAGAAGATTTGAGATCTATATATGGAATATTATTCAGCCGTGAGAAAGAAGGAAATGCTGAAAGAATCATGGGGGATAGAGGCCAACAATATGTGTTTTGTGTCAGGTGTAAATAAGTAATGCTAATTGGGAAGCCCCAAGTTCAGTTCCTCTTAATGTAATTTTGAATTATATTGAGAACTAAGAGGAAAAAAGTGGATAGTCCAGTCTTTTGGAATTAAGTGGAATTAATGCTCAAGTCTAAGACCTCCCCATATCACCTCAACTCGGACCTGGTTTATTAATTACCCAAATTTGGGCCAAGATGTTGGTTCTCATTGACCCAGACTACGTTTTCATCTGGGAAAGGGGGGTAGATTTTGTCAATGAACAATTAGAAAGAAAGAGAGACTTAAAATAAGGATGATGTGCTATCTTGTGTTGTTAGAGAAACATCAGAATGAAATTGAAATACCAAAAGTTTAGAGGAACATAAGTACCTATTATTGAAATATTTTGTCCCAGAGAATCAAATTTATTCAAGAAGGCAGGGAGGATCCAGAGTAATTTGACATCTGTCTTTCAGACTTACTATCTGCATGGGAGCAGTAGGAAAATAAAAGAAAATAACGGAATATGGACTAATTAAGCTGATAAAGAGAGATTTACTTTAAGAACTTAGAACCACATGAGGCAGATATAAAAGATGAAAGAAAATGATTTTGTTTCTAATTGACCTTTAAGGGGGAAGCCCAGGCAGTGGTCATTAATGATAAAATAGAATGCACTGAGTATACGGTTTTGCTAAATGCCATACGAGCAAACAGTAAAAACAAGGTTTGGCCAATGCTATAAAATGAACCTGTGGAATACAAGAATAAATCTGAAATGTTTTAAAACTAATAATTACTATAAAATTATTAAAATTTAGTAACCATTTTGAAGTATGGCAAACTTCAGGATTGCTCCAGCAATCACAACTGGTCATTGGTGACACTACACACTCACTTTCAGCTAGTGTTTCTGGAGGAACATCTCACATTTTCTTCTTTTTCATAATCTTTTTATTCTTTATTATGTATAGTAGATAATTCTGGAATTTTTCTTAGGAAAAACTGGGGTGGCAAATTTAACATTTTACTTTATCTTCATCAGATATGAAGTTTTTTGAAATGAAACTTATACTTGAAAGACTCATGGCTTAACTGGAATTAAAAAAAATAAAACTAGGGGTATGGCATGGCTCATTTGGTTAAGCATCCAACTCTTGATTTTGGCTCAGCTCACAATCTCACGGTTCATGATTTCGAGCCTTGTTTCTGGCTCTCTGCTGCTGGTGTGGAGTCTGCTTGGGATTTTCTTTCTCCCTCTCTCTCTGCCCCTCTCCAGCTTGTGCTCTCTCTCAGAATGCATACATACATACATACATACATACATACATAAAACTTAAAAAATAATACTAAATATTTTCATAAGGCTTATATCTTTATGAACGAAGTATGGCAAACAGCATGACATAGTCTTTATTCTGCCTGAAATTGACATTTAAATTTAAATGCACATTCATTGGTTCAAATTAGATACCACATCCTCCATAAAGTTTTAGCTTATGTTCCCTTAAAATTCCTATTGGCAATCTATTTCCTTTTTAACTATTTGAAAATTATTTTTTTAATGTTTATTTAAAAAATTTGTAAATTCTTAACAATTGTGTATCCTTCCTCATCATTGTTAAATTTACTTTTACAGAAATATATATAAACTTACATATCAATTGAATGACAGAATTGAAATAATAAAACACCTAGGATTTTTGCCTCATGTTATACTTATCATGGGAATCTATCTTTGAAAGCCATTATTTCCCAATCTTAAAAATAAATCTGAATAATATGCCTTGTGTGTATTATTGATTATTACACTGACAAGAATGAAGTAGGTGATCATATGATCAAATACAATTGAAGAGTGTCACAGACAACAATGAAGTAGACATTGAGCACTTCAGCTTTCCAAGTGCTGAGACCAAAGCCGAAATGAACCAAATATCAAGTTTTAGGCACATCCTGAGGTCTATGTGAATCCAACTGAAAGATGTCCTCTGAAAACTATAGATCCGTGGTGCATAGCATAGCAATTGGGAAAGCCTTCTGGAAGATTGCTTTCTTCTCTAATGTACATTTTTGCTCAATAATTTTTCTAAATTTCCTGTGACCTTTATAATATTTCACTAAACATGCAACTGTTTATCCTTAAAGCAATGGATATTAACATATATTTTGGCTATTTTTACTTTTTCTTTTCCTAGAAATTCTACTTGGAATATCCATGTCTATCTCTCATTGTAAACATAGGTATCTCTGGAGTATATACCTAGGAGTGTGATTTTTGGTTTGTAAGGTTTATGCTTATTCCATTTATCAGGTAATATTACATTGTTTTCTAAAAGGATGTAAAATGTTCCTGCCTGTAGAGGATAGTTAGTAAGGATATCCAATACCTATTTGTCACTTTCCCTTTCATCTAGTGGCTGAGTTCTGACCAACAGAAAGTAGGCAGAGATAGTATGCAGTCTTGAAAGAGAGAAATGTATCCTTCTCCTTATCATTCTTATTTTCTTCTGGCTGGAATGAAGAGAAGATGGCTGGCAGGGGGAGGAATCTTAAATCATAAGGGAATAAATCATGCCTTAAGGATGGTGGGAACAAAATTTTTTAAATTTATTAGAGAGAGAGAGAGAGAGAGACAGAGAGAGAGAGAGAGAGAGAGAGAGAGAGAGAGAGAGAATATGCAAGCGGGGGGGGGGGGGCAGAGAGAAAGGGAGAGTGAGAATCCTAAGCAGGCTTTGTGCTGTCAGTGTAGAACCTGACATGGGGGTAGATCTCACAAACTGAGATCATGACCTGAGCCAAAATAAAGAGTTAGATACTTAACTGACTGAGCCACCCAGCTGACCCACACTTGTTTTTAAAGAATGGGAACAACACTTTAAAAAATATAGAAGGGGCTTGGGTCCCAGATGATAATGGAACTCCATATTAGTGATGGACTTCTAATGTCAATAAGAGATACATATAAGCCACTATTTAGGTTAGGTCACTGGTAGTTGGGTTTTCTGACACTTTCATTGCAACCTAATGACAACTAACTTGCATTGTCAGCAACATCTTAGAAGCATTCCTATTGGTCTTCGTTCTTGACAACATTTGTTATTATCATATTTTCTCCACTTTTGAGAATTTGATGAATCTAAAATGGTCCTGAATTGTGGCTTCAATTTTGATTTCTTTATTATTAATTAAATTGTCTCTTTATACATAAATTACATGATTCCATTTATGAAATAGCTGTTATTGACCTTTGACTAATGAATAGATTGTTTTAATTGATAAGATTCTAAAAATATATAGTCTAGATATTAATTCATGTTGGTTATGTACTTTTCAAATAGCCAAACCCAGTGTGTGAATTGCATTTTCATTTCTTGATGATGATGAACAGAACTTCTTAAGATAAAGTAGCTGTATTCATTTTTGTGGATGGAGAGGAAGATGGCAGCAGAGTAGGACTCTAGGCTCTCCTCATCCTAAAAACACAACTAGATAACTATCAAATTATCCTGAATACTCCAGAAATTGACCTGAAAACTGACAGAGCAAACTCCACAACTCAAGTGAGAGAATATCAAAGAAGATAGCAAGTGTGGAGACATGGTTTAGGGGAGAAACAAATCACAGGTGCTGAGGAGGGGAGGGAGCTGTGGTGATGAGGGAGCCATGGTGATAAAGTGTGTGAGAGAGAGGAGCACACAGGGGAACTCAGAAGGAGAATGTTTCCCTAAAGCCATCAGCTTGGAAAACAAGAGGGCTGAATTTCATGAGTTCTTGTAACCAGTGGGGCCTAAAATCTGAAGTTTTAAAGGTTAGTGGACTTGGCTGGGATAGAGCCTGGAGGGCCCTGTGCTGCTCCTGGAGAGAAGGCAGGCAAACAACCTGAGGGCAGATAGTATGGAAACAGCAATCTGAAGGGCACCTGGGACACACAGTGGGGGAGATTATTCATTCTTATTGCAGCTCATCCTTGAGAGGTAGTGTTCACAGAGACATCTCTCTGGGAACAAAATATCTGGCAGGGTGGTGGTATTTCCTTCCCCCACCCCTCAGCATAAACGACAGAGCTACTTGCATGAAGTAGTGCAGTGCAGATGCTAGCTGCCTAACTGGCTTACACCAAGCCTTACCCCACTGCACTCTGGTGGAACTACCCTTCTCAATCAAGCTTGCCTCAGTCCCAACACAGTGGGCCCCTCCTCCAGAAGACCAGCTTAAGCCCTTGCCCACACCACTGTCTTCTGACTATGGAGAGTTCTGCAGGGCCTCGTTTCTGGAGGAGGTGGTGACAGGTCTCATTTCACAGACCAGAGCATACATAGTTAAAACTCACCACCTTCAAGTTAGGGACCAAACAATGCCCACATTAGGTACAGAACACCCCTTCAAAAGACTGGCCTGAAGGATAGAGCAGCCAATACACAATAGTGGAGTGCATGCAGCATGCACCAGAGACACTCCCTGAAGCCCCAGGCCCTGGGCATTGCAAAACCTCTTCTTCATAAGGCCATTACTTTCAGATGCAGGAGACATAACTGGCTTTTTAACACAGAAAAGGCAGAGACTTCGATACAAAATGAGAAGGTGGAGGAATTTATCTCACATGAAAGAACAAGATAAGGCTACAGCCAGAGATCTAAGTGAAAGATAAATAACATGCCTGATGGAGAATTTAAAGCAATAATCATAAGGGTACTCTGGGCTTAAAAAAAGAATAGAAGACATCAAAGCAACCTTGAAAAAGAAAAGCAATGCGTGAAGCATCACAATTTTGGACTTCAACTTATATTACTAAGCTGTAGTGATCAAAGCAGTATGGTACTGGCACAAAAATAGACACATAGATCAATAGAACAGAATGGAAAACCCAGAAATAAGCCCAGAGCTAGATGGTCAATTAGTTTTTGACAAAGTGGAAAGAATATCCAATAGAAAAAAGACAGTCTCTTCAAGAAATAGTGTTGGGAAAACTGGACCACTTTCTTATACCATATATAAAAATAAATTTAAAATGGATGAAAGACCCAAATGTGAGACAGGAAACTGTTAAAATCCTAGAAGGGAACACAGGCAGTAACTTCTTTGATGTTGACCATAACAACTTCTTTCTAGATATGTCTCCTGAGGCAAGGGAAACAAAAACAAAAATAAGGTTTTGGGATTTAATCAAAATAAGAAGCTTGTACACAATGAAGGAAACAGTTAACAATACTGAAAGACAACCTATGGAATAGGAGAGGATATTGGCAAATGACATAACTGATAAAGGGTTAGAATCCTAAATATACAAAGAAGTTATAAAACTCAACACCCAAAAAGTGAATAATCTAATTAAAAAATGGGCGGAAGACAGGAATAGACATTTTTACAAAGATATCCAGATGGTCAACAGACACAGGAAAAGATGTTCAACATCACTCATCATTAGGAAAATACAAATCAAAACCACAATGAACTACCACCTCACATCTGTCAGACAGCTAAAATTAACAACACAAGAAACAACAGGCATTGGCGAGTGTGTGGAGAAAGGGGAACTCTCTTGCACTGTTGGTGAGAATGCAAACTAGTGCAACCACTGTGGAAAGCAGTATGGAGACTCCTCAAAAAGTTAAGAATAGAACTACTCTATAATCCAGCAATTGCACTACTATGTATTTACCCGAAGAATACAAAAATATTAATTCAAAGGGAGACATGTACCCCAATGTTTATAGCAGCATTATCTGCAATAGTCAAATTATGGAAACAGCCCAAATGTCCATTGATTGATGAATGTACAAATAAGATGTGTGTGTGTGTATACCAAAAAATACACAAATAAATAAGTGCACTATGTGTATACATATACATACAATGGAACATCACTCAGCCATAAGAAAGAATGAACTCTTAACCATTTGCAACAACATGGATGGAGCTGGAAAATATGCTAAGTGAAAAAAGTCAGAGAAAGACAAATACCACCTGATTTCAGTCATATGTGGAATTTAAGAAACAATACAAACAAGCAAAGGGGGAAAAAAGAGAGAGGCAAGCCAAGAAACAGACTCTTGATGATGGTTACCACTCTTGATGATGGTTACCACAGGGGAGGTAGGTGGGGGGGGGGGGATGGGTTAAACAGGTGATAGGGATTAAGGAGTGCACTTGTGATGAGCCCTGGGTGTTGTTTGGAAGTGTTGAATCACTATGTTGTACACCTGAGAGTAATATTTCACTCTAAACTGGAATTTAAATAAAAACTTTTAAAAAATAGCTGTATTTATTCATCTTTCCATTATTATTTATGCTTTTCATGTCTTACATACCATAATGTCCTAAATAACATTTTCACATTTATAGTTTAAATATTTTAAACTTTGCTTTCATGTTTCAGTCTTCATTACACCTGGAATTGATTTTGGGTGTATAGTATGAGATAGGGCTTAGATTTGCTTTTATCTCATTTGAATTTCGTATTATTTCAACACTATTTCTTGAATAGGCAATTTTGTCCCCATGGATATAGGACATGTCATAAATCAACTGACCCATACAGGTCAGTTTTGTGATCGCTGTTCTTTAGGTCTGTATATCTGTACCAACACTACATAATTTTCATTAATAAATGTTTAAAGAGTCTTGATTTAAGGTAGAATAAACTTGTTCTTCATAAACATTTTCCCTTCAATCCAGTCACATTTCTTGGATTCTAAGATTACACATTTGCAAATACAATATGCAAAAAAACCCATGTAATTTTGTTAGAGGTTGTTCAGTTTATCTCCATATCACTTGTCCCATTTTAAACTCTTAGCAACAGTGTGTGAGAAAGACTGTTGATCCCCTGGTTTGCCTTTCCTTTGAAGACAACTGGAAGTTTCTTAGTCACAGAATAAAACAAAACTAAACTAAAACTGCAATATTGGTTTGGAAGTGTAATAACTAGGCAATTGTATTCTTAGAGAACCAAGAGAAATAAAAACACATAGCAACAAGAATATATGTGACAAGATGTTCATAACAGCTTTAATCATTTTAGCAGAACTTGGGAAAAATCCAAATGTTTATCCATGTTATTCTGTATTTATTCAGTGCACTACTAAAAAGGTATAAAAAGATTTGAACTTAGGATATTCACAGCAATGTAGAAGAGTTTCAAAAACACAATGTTGATCAAAAGAAATCAAACCTAAAAGAGTTCATACTATATGCTTTCTTTCACATGAATTTCTAGACTGCAAAAAATAAGTGATAAAGACAAATGAGAACAGAATAGGCCTCTGTCTAAATTGGGAGATTTCTTAAAATGGTGAACGAGGGAAATTTCTGGAATGATAGAAGGTTCATTATCTTAATTGGGATGGTGGTTTTAATGGGTGTATATATTTGTCAGACCTCACTGAATTGCATAGATTTAAAAGATTGAATGTTTTGCATGCACATTATATGACAGTTTAAAAATATCGTATATATAAAATGTATTTGTAGTAAATAAGGTAAATTCTGGAAACTGTATGGGGCAAGATCATGATTTGGGCTTATGTTGAGAAACAGTCGTCTACAGATCTCTCTTATTGATGCATGTCTGTGACTGAGGAACTATATACCAACTGTATTTTATTCTAGATTATCTTTTCAATGAGACTTTCAATAAATTCCCCTTTTAAAAAGTGTTTATTTTGAGAGACAGAAAGAGAGAGAGAGCAGGGCATGGACAGAGGGGGAGGGAGAGAGAGAATCCCAAGCAGGCTCCACACTGTCAGCACAGAGCCTGCTGCGGGGCTTGAATTCAGGAAATGTGAGATCATGACCGGAGCCATGATCAAGAATCGGACACTTAACTGACTGAGCCAGCCAGGTGCCACCAATAAATAAATTCCCTTTTGACCTCATCTAGCCCAACTGAGTTTTGGCTCAAGGTGGCTTGTGACTTTCAACAGAAAGATGCTAATGGGGATAGAAAAAACTGTCCTTTTGAGGATAAATTTTAGGAATCTAATTGCTTAATAGGGATATCAGCTTAGTTTACAGTTGTTAATACACAACTTTTGGAGGGAAAAGTGATACAGTGTAGTTCTCTGGTTCAAGGTGTGGAATGCAAGAAATGAAAGAAAGATGCATCTATTAATCCACAACTACTTAAACTTGTGACTAAAATTACAGTAAATGCAGAAATCTTTTGGAAAAATACTTTGAACAAAGAGGATTATGGTGAAAAGTATTTAAACACTATGCTTATTGTTCTAAGAGATGGGTATACATTTAACCTCTAATTCCTATTTAAATGCCAATTGTATTCATTCTATGTATACATTAGATACCTGTTTTATGTATGTGTATTTAATAATCATGAAAATGATGACTAATATATCTAGTATTTGCACACACAAATCTAATGAATCTCTACAACAACGTGGACATTCCCCTCTCCATATTTCCCTCAGAGTTGTTAGAATCTCACAGCTAGTAAGTGTCAGACTCAAGGTTTTCACTGAGGTCGATTTAATTTCAAAGCCTGCGGTTTTTCTAAATCACTTCATACTGATTGTCTAGCAGTATGAATAGGAGTGTTAAAGATTAACTAATTTTAAATGAATAAGTTGGTGTATCTCTTAACTCACTATTGACCACTGCTTCCAAAATTCCTTTTGTATTTATACATTATTTTTTCACCCTAAGAAATGCAAAACTGGTTTCCTGCGTGTCAACTCTGTTTATCCATGCCTTTCTATCTCCAGCTCCTTCTCTTTCAAAGTGAAAATTGTATTGCTAAACAATTGCCTTCCCAGCTCAGAATCTCATCTAGTTCCAATTTTGTTCAGAGACAGGTGTACGTTGATAAGAATTTTATCTCTGGGAGTTTCTACCAAGTTCACAGCTGCTGCTTCACACAACTGGCTGCCTCATAGTTGGTGAAAATGGGGGCACTAAATAACGATAGCCAAAGCCTCTTATATTTTGTCCTCTAGTAAATATATAATGAGAAATCAACGGAAAAGAAGAACAGGTTTGGGATGGACTAATAGTAATGGGAAATTTACCATGACCACAAACTTCAGGGACTTTCACGTATACAGGTCTCTTCCAAAGCTCTGTCTGGTTGTGTCAAATTTATATAACTTTTCTTAAAGAGTCCTTTTGCCCCAGATTATGTTCCACAAAATCTAGATTCTCTCCTCAGAAATTTGGAGGTGATAGGGATATTTCTAGCTGGAATACAAGATCAACATCGAGAAAAAGAAAGGTAATGAGAAAGTGCCTAATGAAGAAAAGGAGAGGAGCAATTGAGGGCGAAAGGGCAAAATGACAGAGTTAATTTTTTTTAATGCAAAGTTAAGGAGTAATCCAGAAATCATTGCAAAGAAGAGATTGAGAAAAAACATAGTGAACAGGATTAGGGACAAGAGATATTTGTCTCCTGTTTCACTTGGGAGCATTCCTTGGCAATAAAATTTCCACATCAATTCCTCACACAGTTGACCTCAAATATATTTAATTTTTTATGTTTTTATTTTATTTTTGAGACAGAGACAGAGTGCAAGCAGGGGAGGGGCAGAGAGAGAGGAAGACACAGAATCCACAGCAGGCTCCAGGCTCTGAGTTTTTGGCACAGAGCCCGACGGTGGGCCTCAAACTCACAGACTGTGAGATCATGACCTGAGCTGAGGTCGAATGCTTAACTGACTGAGCCACCCAGGAGCTCCAAAACTCAAATATATTTAAATTTCAATTTGTTTTGTAAAATATTGTACAAAACTTTAACCAAGAGTTTACCTTTCAATGACTCTTGGAAATATACAAAGAAAGTAAATCTCAGTTGCACATCAAGAATATATCCTAGGTCTAAAGAACAAAATAGAACAAGCCAAGTAATGATAGAAAAGTAGCCTTCATCAGAGAGATCCAGAGCCTTCTGATCTCCCCTGATTTATTTACAAAGTCTTGACTCATTTCATTTCTGAAAGGCATTGTTTGTTTCCCTGATGCATGCATTCAAAGAAATTCTTTTCCTTTTTTTCTTTTTACTGAAATTGGAATAACTGGGAAAAAAAAACCAGGATGATTCCCTTTTGTCTAAATATCTTGTTCTGATTTGTAGTAAGACTTTGTGCTGCTTTTCTATGATCTTTGCTTATTCCATGCACATTTTATGTCCACTGTTGTGTCTTTCTCTACTTTTGCCAACTCCTGAAGGCCTTTGGAAAAGCCACAAGTAGAAATGTTTAACACTGGAATTAATAGTATTTAACTCCATTATGAAGGCTTTTGGTAGCAAAATGATGAGATGTTCCGTTTTTCTCAACTTAAAATTTGCATATGACCCAAAACCATTGAGTACTGAAGTAAAGAGTCATGTTTCAAGGCAGAGGAGAGAAATACTGGATTGAAGAGGTGTTCATAAATTAGGAAGGAATTTATCAGAAGAGAAAAGTAGAGGAGTCACAAAGTAACTTTGTGTCCTGAAAAGATACAAGGTGTCTGGAAGAGTAGGAAGAATTTGAGCACAACAGAAGGAAGATTAATTTCTCTCAGTAAATTACAAAAAGCCATTTGAACAAATTAAGATGGTGAAGAAATTTACCATAAATAATTTAAAGTCATCATGTGGAATAATTTATTAATTTTTTTGTTAGTTTCAAAGACACATAATCAGGGTGGTCTTTAGTATTTTAGGTCTTACTGTCTGTGGTGGTTTTGTGTGTGTGTGTGTGTGTGTGTGTGTGTGTGTGTGTGTTGAAGAGGGGAACAATGGAAATGTCTAAGGTAGAAAAAAAAACGTTTTTCCCCAACTTGATTGAGACATAATTGACATATAACACTGTACAGTTTTAAGGTGTACAACACGGTGATTTAATACACTTACATATTGCAAAATGATTACCACTATAGCTTTAGCTAAAACCTTCATCATGTCACATAATTACCATTTATTTTTGTGATGAGGTTTAAGATGTACTCATAGCAACTATCAAGTATATAATAGAGTATTCCTGACAGTAATTGCCATGCTGTATATTAGATCCCCAGAACTTAATCATCTTATAACTGGAAGTTTGTATGCTTTAACATAACCCTATTTTCTCCACCCATAGCACCCTGGTAACCACTGTTCTCTTTCTACAAGTTTGGCTTTTTTATATTCGTATTTCTCTGCCTATTTCATTCTACATAATGAATTCAAGGTCCATTTGTGATGTTGCAAATGGCAGGATTCCTTCTTTCTCATGGCTGAGCAATATTCTATTTTATATATATACCACATCTTCTTTATCCACTTATCCATTGACAGACATTTAGGTTGTTTCTGTACCTTGCTATTATGAATAATGCTGCAGCGAACATGAAAATGCAGACATCTCTCTGAGATAGAGATTTCATTTCCTTTGGATATATATTGAGAAGTAGGGTTGCTGGATCATGTGGTAGTTTTATTTTTAATTACTCGAGGAACCAGCGTAGTGTTTTCTATAGTGGCTGTACCAATTTACATTCCTACCACCAGGGCACAAGGGTTCCCTTTTCATTACATCTTTGCCAATATTTGTTGTCTCATCTTTTTGGGGATAGCTGCTTTAACAGGTATGAAATCATCTCATTGTGGTTTCAGTTTGCATTTCCCTAATTATTAGTGATGCAGAACAACTTTTCCTGTACTCATTGGCCATTTTTATGTTTTCTTTGGAAAAAAAAGTGTATTCAGAAATAATGAAAACATACCATTCACAGTAGCATAAAATATAATACTTAGGAATAGAATTAAAGAAGTGAAAGATCTGTACACAGAAAACCAGAAGACATTGATGAAAGAAGACACAAATAAATGGAAAGATATCTCCTATTCATGGATTGTGAAAAGTTAATGTTGTTAAAATGTCTATACTACCCAAACTTATAGATTTAATGCAATCTCAATAAAAATTCCATGGCATTATTGACAGAAATAGAAAAAAAAAACTAACTTAAAATATGTATGGAGCCACAAAAGACCCTGAATAACCGGAGAAATTCTGAGAAAGAAGAACAAAGCTAGAGGCACTATACCTCCTGATTTTAAATAATACTAAAAAAACGATAGTAACCAAAACAATATGGTACCAGCATAAAAATATATACATAGACCAGTGGGACAAAATCAACAGCCCAGAAAGAAATCCTCACATATAGGAAGAACTAATATTTGACAAAGAAGTCAAGAATATTCGAGGAGGAGAGGGTAGAATCTTTACACTACTCACAAAAATTAACTCAAAAAGAATTAAAGATTTAAAAATAAGGCCTGAAGCCAAAAACTCCTTGAAGAAAACAGACAGAAACATTTCCTTGACATTGGTCTTGGCAAAGATTTTTTGGATATGATACCAGAAGCACAAGCAACAAAAGCAAAAATTAATAAATGAGACTACATCAAACTAGAGAGCTTCTGCACAGCAAAGAAAGCACCCAACAAAATGAATAGCCTATGGAATGGGAGAAAACATTTGCAAGTCATATATATGATAAAGGGTTAATATCCAAAATACATGAAGAACTCACATAACTCAATAGCAAAATAGAAAACAATCAGATTTTAAATTAGGGTAGAAAACAAGATTGTGTTATAAAGAAACTTACATGTATCATCTTGTAGTATATTCCAGACATTTTATATCACATTGTTATTTAATGCACATAACACCCCAGTTTCAGTGTTAAATTTGAGGAAAATGAGGTACAGATTGATTCACTACCTTGTTCAGCCTCACACGATGAAGTAGTTTAGAAGCAGTGCCATGAATGCAGGTCATTTTGATACCAAATGGTGTGTTTTTGTGTTTTTACTAACTCTAGATCATCAAGAGTATTCTCCTATACTCCAGAAAGAAAAGCAACACTTTATAATAGGCAGCTATTTGCCAGTAACCCCCATCCCACACATCCTTCTTTCCATTCATTCATGTATTTATTCATTTATTCAACAAATACTGTTTTACCTTTTATTATATACCAGGTCTAGAAGAGTGGACCCACCATGTTTTGAACATGTTTTACTATTTTCTCAATTAGAAGACACAATTTTGATTATTCTGCATGATTTTTCATATAGAAAGCACACCTTTGATACTTATTGTGTACACGATAGGAAGACAGTACATTTAGGATTTTTTTAATTATAAAAATAGGCTTATGTGATTATGGAGTCTGAGAAGTTTCATGATCTGCTCTCTGCAAGCTGGAGAACCAGGAAAGCCAGGGGTGTAATTGAGTATGACTCCAAATATTGAAGAATCAGAGAGGGGCTGATGGTTTAAGTCCCAGTCTGAATTTGAAAGCCCAAGAACCAGGAGCAAGAATGTCCATGGACAGGAGAAGATGGATGTCTCAGTTCAAGCAGAGAGAGCAAATTTGTCCTTGCTCCACCTTTTTGTTCTTTCTAGGCTGTTAGTGAATTGAATGAGGCCCATGCACATTGTGGAGGGCCTTCTGCTTTAGTCAGTTCACCAGTTCAAATTGTAATTTTTTCCAGAAACTCCCTCACAGACACACCCAGAAATGATGTTTTACCAGTTATTCAGTCATCCCTTACCTAGTCAAATTGACACATAAAATTAACCATCACACTACATATTTTGCTTTCATCAATTTCAGAGGTATTTTAAACTCTACCATTTTCTATACTTTGACTATTATCTTGTTCCCCCCAAGACTGTCCTGATGTTTATGACTCAAAAGGCAACAGCCTGAACCAGAACCAGTTGGCTACTAATATATTCATTTTGCCATTATATCTCTATTTATCCCCTCCTCTCTTGATTCATCCCCCCACTCTCCTCAACACAAAGTACTTTCATTTATGGCTGAAAGTATTACAAAAATATCTTCATATTCTTTCTGCCCTTTTCAGCCAGCACAGAATCAAATTCTACACACACACAGACTGGTCTAATGTACATAGCTAATCACATAAGTAACCTGCTTAAAACTTTTGTTCCATTCTGATAAACCCAAACTCCCAAGGTTGCCAAATGCCCCCTCTTTCTATAGCATTCCTGAATCTGGTAGATGACTGGGTCACACATTTTCTTCTAGCATGAGGCACTTGGATGAGTGACATGTCCCCTTGCCCATGCCCAGAACTTAATAACCCCCAACAATTTTTTTTTTTGCACAGGGTTAAAGAAAATATGAACTAAATATATGTGTTTTGAGTAATACTTTCCTTTTTCTTTATGAAAATGTATCATAGACAAAATGAAAAGTTAAATCTCAACTTTGGAATACTGTGGTAATTGTTCCCCTCAGCCATTAAAGTAGTTTATTCTGGCAGTGAAGTAGATAAAAGATGAGAAAGGTTCTGTGCGATTTCTTCATGTTAGCTCTAATATCTCCTCATTTGCTCCATCTGAGAAAACATCGGAAAGCAAACAAGTAAGGGCATAAAATAAAGCTGAACACATTGTAAAATATAACAAGAGGAAATCATTCACAAATGTTACTGGCCTTTGGGAGCTTTTTTTGATGGGGTGGGTTCTTTTCCTTTTTTTTTTTTTTTTTATTTATTTTGAGACGGTGCATGTGTACACATGACCAGGAGGTGGGGGAGAGAGAGAGGGAGGGAGAGAGAATCCCAAGTAGGCTCCACACTCTCAGGGTGAGCCCTGACGCAGGGCTTGACCCCATAAACCAACCGTGAGATCATGACCTGAGCTGAAACCAAGAGTCGAGATGCTTAGCTGACTGAACCAACTAGGTGCTCCCCTTTTCCCTTTTTATTTGAAAATTAGTAGTGACATTTCAGGAATCAAGTATGGTGGTGAAAAATGCTGATTGCAGGCAGTCAGACCTTCCTTCCTCCACCCCCCGTCATGCTCTTACAGCACCTTGTGGATGCTACTTACACTTAGCACATTTCATTTGAATTCTCTGTTGACAGATCTGTCTCCTCCTAAATACTATGTGTTCTTTCAGAAGAGGGACACAGTGTTCCATCTTTTCTCCTGGTTCCTAGGAAATTTTGTAGGACATGGAAATAGATGTTTGCTCAGTGAATGAATGAACAGGTACTTCCTAGTATTACTGCTAGTATTATTCATTCTCTCTCTCTCTCTCTCTCTCTCTCTCTCCAACCTTATTCCCCCTGTCACCTTTATGCTCTTTTTTTTAAAATTTTTTTTCAACGTTTTTATTTTTTTTATTTTTGGGACAGAGAGAGAGCATGAACGGGGGAGGGGCAGAGAGAGAGAGGGAGACACAGAATCGGAAACAGGCTCCAGGCTCCGAGCCATTAGCCCAGGGCCTGACGCGGGGCTCGAACTCACGGACCGCAAGATCGTGACCTGGCTGAAGTCGGACGCTCAACTGACTGCGCCACCCAGGCGCCCTACCTTTATGCTCTTTTTAAAAAAAATAATGAAATAGCAGTTATATTGATAGTGGCAGAGTCTGGTGAAGTTAGCACTAGCTTGAGTCACAAACAACCAAAAACTGGTGAAGCACAGCACGACTTCAGAAAGCAGTGATTTGAAAATGTGTGTTATTCTATATCCATACAAGTAGCAGGCAAGATCATGGTGTTAAGCGATATTTTCCTTTCTTTTCCCTTATTTCATGTTAAAGTTCCCTTTCATTGGAGGCCCTTGGGTACTATGGATCCAGCACAACTGAGATCCTGAATATATGTTTTATTCAGTTGTCCAGTACATTAACTTGTCCTAATAAATGCCCATTTGTTACTCTTGACTCTTTCAGAAACTGTCATTGTCTAAATCTCAGTCTAGCCCACCTAATATTCTCATTCACTGCCAGGCTTTTGAGACATGGAACTAACAATTCATAGCATCGTCTTCTGTTTTTGTGCCTAATAGTAGGGTATGGTGGCAATCTTCTTGTCTCTAAATTCATGCTTTTTCACTTCTCCCATTTTTGATGTGTGACATTTGCTGCCCTTCACAAACGTAAATCCCTTTTCACTCAACAACGGGACACATTGTTTCTCTTCATCTTTCTGTGACTGCACTGAATATCTGGTGTTAAATGAAATGACTGACTGACTGGATACTCCTAAAAATGACCACAGTTGGTGTTTAAGACTCATTTCAATGACAACAAAGCACACTGAAGAATTTTTTCTTTTATAGAGGAAGAACAGCAATATCCACACTAAATTCGTAATCCTCTGTATTTGGTTCTCTCCAGTATAAATAACTTCTATCTTTAAATACCATCAGATGTCAAAATGATCCGTTATTTCATTTAGCACAAGCATGAAAGGTTTGACTTCCTAAAGCTGATATAGACCAAAAAAATAAGTGTGTGTGTGTGTGTGTGTGTGTGTACGCATGCACACACACTTTACAACATATTTAAGCACCACAAGCAGAAAACGCTACTGGCAGCACGGAGTTTGGAGGTGATTGGAACACTGAAATAAAGAAAAACAGGTAATCCAGTGTGATACACATTTTTGCGTGGTGATATTCACGTTTATTCATTTCAGTCCAGTGCCTGTTGCTTCCGTGCTTGCTCAGCCCTCCTCTCCCTGAATGAGGACCAGTTGTCTGGGATTGATGGTAATTATGTAGCATCTCTGACAGTCTCTAGGCAAGTTTCCTTCTTGGCAGAGATGATAAGAGGCATCAGGGAGATTTATTCAGGATACAGTGGAGGGAATACAAAAGGTGAGTTCAAGCACAAAACAGGAAAAGACAGCAATAAAGAAAAGACTCTCAGAATGTTCATGCTTGATTTTAGAGATCACTGTGTTCCAGCCCCTTTGTTTTTCCATTGGGGGAAATTGAGACCCAAAGATATTAAAAGTGTTGTTGAAGGCCATGACAATTTCCAGATTTGATCTTTTTTTATTACTCTTAGTTGTCCATAAAAACTATGGGTAGAGAACCAGTCCCAAGGTATTTTCCTCATGGCTGACAACTTTACCACTGAGGGAAAGTTTCACTCTTGAGACAGTTCTGTCTCTGTGCTCATTCCGGTGTTGTTACTTTCTCTTTTCAACTCTTTTGAGTAATTCTGCTTAATAGAGGTATTATTTTAAAGAGCAGCTTTTGCTGAAGACAACAGAATGTTACAAAAATACCTCTCTTGTTTTCTCTATGTTATCTTCCTAGATGTGAGTAAAGGCCATTGGAAAGAAACGAGGTAGTTTTTTTTTTTTGTTTTTTTTTGGTTTTTTTTTTTTTTTTTTTTTTTTTTTGGTGAGGTTTTTTGTCTTTCTCGGCTCTCTAAACCATGCCAATGTTGGTCCACTTCAAGATGTAAGCATCCTACTGCTGAAAAAAAAAACGTGTGAATCTGTTTCAGGGTTCAACTTCAAGTTCTGCGTTAACAAAATCACTTCCTATACTGGACGTCACAAAACTGGAGGGATAACAACTGGGTCTGCCCAGGCGAACCCCGTTGTGCATGGCTTCCCAATATATATATGCCTAGTCTGATGGGAACAATCAAACCTGTTTCTTTGTTCCCTTTATATGGAGATCCAGTGTTTCTAGTGTCTGGTATCTGGGCACTTTGATCCTTCCTAATGATAACAGTCTAACAATTTTCCTGTGGCCACTGGCTATAGAATTCTAGTAAAACTCCTAGATGCTGTTCTGTCTCTGGCTCTAACAGAGATTTTCAAAAAATCTGGCTTTTGATTCTGATGCTGGCATATCTTGCCCTTGATATTGGTCCTAATAGTCTTTTACCTCTCTTGGGTGACAAAATTCCGTGAAAAGATTAATAAGCTCTCTTTTATTAAGATCCTTCATTGAACCACACTTCTAGATATCAAGTTCTTGACAAAATTGCCATATTACTATGTTTACTTGAAATAATTGGTTCCTGGGCTTATAATCAGGTATTATTCAAAATGTTCTAAGACCACACACTCACTGGCTTTATAGAACAAATAGAGGTACACTTGCATTTTTAAGATGGAATATGCCGCTTCAAATCAAATAGGGCTAAATATTCACTAACTTTTATTATTCAAAACTTTATCCCATCAAACAATTGTTTTAATGTAATAAAAGAAATTACCAGAGTCCAAAGCGCCTTAGTTTTTTCTTCTGACAACTTGTCTAACTTATGAATAACAGCACTGTGTTTACAGAATAACACGTACCTGATATAATTGCAGTGGTTACAAAATGAAGCAAAGGAACCAAGAATAAATGTTTTTATTTTTAGTTTCTTTGAGTATTACAAAAGACAAAAGTATTTGAAAACTTTTTATATTCATAACTCATGTGATTTTTATGAATATTTAATTTCTTGGTTTTTGTTTTGAGGTTTAAACTTGTAGATCACCTTCAAACATGAAGCTAAATTTTTTAATTCTGTGTCATAACCTTCAGTGTCTCAGTCTCCCAGGAGAAAACTGCAGTGCTCCTGGCTCAGTTTTGTAAAATATTCATGCAATTATGATGACATCATGAAGGATGATACCTTTTATTCGCCAAAACTGGATCTTGGTTCCTTTCAAAGATAGCTAAATTTTCTAAAATGAAATGCCATTACAGAAAGTCACTTGTGAAAAATTATTAAACAAAAGATGAGTGGCTATCAAATGTATTGGGCCCAGGAGTGATAGACCCCAAGGAAAGCTCTCTAGCATCCTTACAGTCGTGAAAAATTTATAACAAACAAGAACTTACTTTTGACTATAGACCAGACTATTTTTTCCATTCTTTTAGCCCAGTGTTTTTCAAAGTGGTGTCCTTTACACAATTATGTGTTGAGTATAGTATCAATTAATTTTAAAAATATTGTATACCTATAATGGGTTAGCCTTCATGATAGATAATATAAATCTAAAAATGAATGCCCTGATCTATATCTACGAGGACTTCATAGTCAAGGGAAAAAGGGAGTTAGGTGAACAAATTATAGTGTAACATAGTAAATGCCATGGAGTGGCTTCTGTGGTAACATTATGGGTACCTATCCAACAGTTCTTTCTGGCTTCCTCTCTGTGAGTAAAGTCTGATTCTTTTATTTTTAAAGTTTATTTATTTTTGAGGGAAAGAGCGTGAGAGCATGAGGGAGGGAGGGGCAGAGAGAGGGAGAACAAGAGTCCCACGCAGACTCCATGCTGTCAGTGCAGAACCTGACACAGGGCTTGAACCTACGAACTGTGAGATCATGACCTGAGCCAAAATCAAGTGTTGGATACTTAACTGACTGAAACACCCAGGCACCCCAATAAACTCTTATTCTAATGAATTATTGTATACAAATGCCTTCATATCGGGTAAGGACCAAATCTGTCCTTCAGGGATGGCATATGACCCAGTTATGTCCAATTATATATTGGAGAAAATCTACTTAGGGCTATTTCAGGGAAAAATTCCTTAATGTGAGATCTCTCTCTCTGTCTCTCTCCCTCTCACTCTCTCTCTCTCCCTCTCTGTGTGTGTCTTCCCCCTCCCTCTCTTTGTGTCTCCCTCCATCCCCTCTCCCTTTCCTGCCTCTTTCCTCCTCCTCTCCATGCTCCTCATCCTCTACTTGTGTGTTTGCTGTAGCTATGTTCCTGTTTCTTGGTTTTGAATAAGATCATGATACTGGAGGTTTTGGAAGTGATTTGGCAGTCATGAGATAGGAAACCATCAGATAAACACATTATGAAGATGTCAGAGCAGAAGAACAGAAGATGAAGAGCTGACATGGTTTAGCAGCTGAGTCAAACACCTACTCCCATACCCTTTGCTGTATGTGGGGAAAAAAGAACCCCTATTTGTTTCAGCCAGTGTTGCATTTTCTGTTATTTCAGACAAAAGAATCTTCACTGCTGCAGTGTCATATGGAAGGAGACCTTTTTTTTCTAATTTGATATTTAAATATGAATAGAGGATTTTTAGGCAGAGAAGTCCTGAAGTTTTAGGTAGAGAGAATAGCATGTCAATATTTGAAAAGTAAAAATAGGTGTGGAAAACTGGGAGGATTTCTGTGTACAGTGTTTGGAATGAACACCAAAGAGAGAAGTAGAGGTAGAATTGTGTGTGTCAAACTCAAGAGGCCAGACTGTTCTCTCAGCAATGAGAGGAACAGTTAAAATGGAAAGTTACATGATGGAATTGATTTGTTTGTGTTGGTGACTGTCATGGCAGCTTTGTGGATAGACTTAAGAAGAAAGAGATTGATTTCAGAGAGAACAAGTTCACTGAGTATTCTTTTTTTTTTTTTTAAAGGAGATTTACCTTTTATTTTTTATTTTTTTTTTAATTAACGTTTATTTATTTTTGAGACAGAGAGAGACAGAGCATGAACGGGGGAGGGGCAGAGAGAGAGGGAGACACAGAATCGGAAGCAGGCTCCAGGCTCTGAGTTGTCAGCACAGAGCCCGACGCGGGGCTCGAACTCACGGACCGCAAGATGTGACCTGGCTGAAGTCGGACGCTTAACCGACTGCGCCACCCAGGCGCCCCCACTGAGTATTCTTAAGAGGGTCACAGTTGCTCGCTCTTCACATAACCTTCACCGGATGCTATGGTGCACACCTTCTGTACCTATCCTTCACAACTGAGGTTCTCATTCCTATGACTGCCAGGAGCACTGGTATCTGAAAATATATCTGAGTTCCTCCCCATAAATTTTCCTCAGCCAAAGGGAAGCCTCTCACCTAAGGTTATGCCCCCTCCTCGGGGACAACTCACACCCAATGGCTGGACAATACAGGGATATGAAGATGAGGTTCCCTTCCTTCGAGATATCTTGAATGGCCATGCCAGCTTGACATCAGCCAAGGAAGGCATATGTTACTAGGGCATCAGAATTCAGATTTTCTTTTCTCTGCTTTCAATCCTGCTTCCCGCCCTTCTTTATAAGTATAATTCTTGAGAACATTTTTACATGCAAATATCTGCCTCAGAATCTGAGATAATTAAATTTTCAACATTTAGAGGACTTTAGGGTAATGTTCCTTTCTCTGATATCTTTATTTAAATAGAGAATATTATACTCAGGTTACTCATGGTTTGTATTTATCAATGACTTTTTTCAAGCCTTATTATGTTAATGTAATTAAATAATACTTCTTAGTAATAGAGATATGTCTTATGGGGGTATTTTTGTATTCAGTTATATAACTTTTTTAAAATTTGTTTAACATTTATTTATTTTTGAGACAGAGAGAGACAGAGCATGAACGGGGGAGGGTCAGAGAGAGAGGGAGACACAGAATCTGAAACAGGCTCCGGGCTCTGAGCAGTCAGCACAGAGCCCGATGCGGGGCTCGAACTCACGGACCGCGAGATCATGACCTGAGCCAAAGTTGGATGCTCAACCAACTGAGCCACCCAGGTGCCCCTAGTTATATAACTTTTAAAAATCTTTTAATTATTATTAACTATCACTTAATCTAACCTAGAGTTTATGCTCAGATATTGATGAAACCGAGGATTTATAACTGAATTCTATTAAATGTAAAGTCTTGTTCATAATTATTATCTAAGTTTCAGAGTATGGGTTCTGGGGACAGGTTTCCATGCTAAGTAATTAGAAAAACCATTTAAATTCTCATTGCCTCACATACCTTATTTATAAAATAGAATTGTATCTGTCTTATAGGATTGTTGTAGGAATTCACTGAGCTAATACATGTACGACATTTACACTTAGAACAGTTCCTGGTAATAATAAATAACAGCTCAATGTTTGCTCTTACTATTATTGCTCCCAGTTTTCAAATTTATTTTGTGTTCACATATCTCTGAAATGTTTCTCTGAGTAAGACTCTAATTCTTACACGGTCAGGATATTTATCCTTTTTATTCCATTAGGGGTGATTGGAGTAGGAATTCTCAACTGTTGCCTTCTCCCCTCAGCACCCAGTAGTGATACAGTCCCTTGGTCATTGTAACAAGTTACAGACCTCACTTGAACAGTGGCTCGCCCATCTGAGAGCCACAAGCCATACTGATAAACATGGAATGAAATCAACCGATTCAGTTCACATTTCTGCAACCCCAGCTGGGCTAGAATTTTCCCTGCTACTATCTTACTTTTTTCTATCTCAAGAATTCTAGTTTTCTCTTTCCTGTGACATAACGATTAAAAAAAATCTGTTAAAAAGACTGTCCCCAAGAGAAAATAACACTACCTGTAACTGAGCTCTATCCTGTCAGAAGAAACAACTTCCCTCATCATTCTTAAAGAAGAGCAAAAAAACCCTTCTCTTTCTGTCTCCAAGAGCATCATTTTTTTCTCTCCTAGCTTTCACACTAGGAAATCCCTAGCTAGATTCCTTGGAATCCAATAGCCTCATAGGACTGCTTAGGGCAACCTTAGCTCTTTCTTGAACTTTAACTTTCTTCTAGATGTCAGGCTCCTTCTCCTACCACTTTGGCCATCCTGCTCCTGTAAAAGCCACCTCAGGCCAGATTACTTTTTTCCACAAGCCATCACAGTGTTCTTTCCATACCTTGGCCCAGTGGGACTGGTCCTCACAAAGAAATGCAGTGAGACATATAAAGGTTGTCTTGCCATAAACATTGTCGTGGTTGGAGAACATCCTTTAATACATGCTTGGAAGCTTCCTGTGGCTGCTCAGGGTGATCCCAAAATTTTCTGTTAAGATGAAAACCAGAAATATATTTCTTTGGATCATCTCAACAAAGTTGTCATGAGATGAGAGTTTAGGGCCTTCTCAGGTCTTTCCTGGGCAGGTCCATATCCCTGCACATGCGTGTGGTTCTCTGAATCCCCACAATTATGTCAGAGCTTTTCAAAGCCCTTTATGAATATCTCATTTCCCAGGTCTTCCTTTCAGGTTTTTGGTCATTCTCTTGTTTGCCCAACTGGTATTGCCCTTTTCTATTTTTTTTTTAATTTTTAAATAATGTTTATTTACTTTTGAGAGAGAGAGAGAAAGCAGGGAAGGGGCAGAGAGAGAAGAAGACAAGGAATCCAAAGTAGGCTCCAGGCTCTGAGCTGTCAGCACAGAGCCTTATGCGGGACTCAAACTCATGAACCATGAGATCATGACCTGAGCCAAAGTTGGACACTTAACTGACTGAGCCACCAAGGCGCCCCTGGTATTGCCCTTTTAGGCAGCAGTGGTGTTGACCAACTGCCACTAACTTTTTTTTTTTATATACACATGCTTAGGTAGGACCTTTCCACCGAGCGCGTTCTGAGATGGATCAGACTGACAGAAGCCTTGTACATGGGCCTTTCCCACGGAGCTGCCAGAGAGAGAAAATAGTGGCAGTTCTCCAGAAAGGGGGCTTCATGCAGAACTGCAGACCTTTTCTACTTTTTCAGGTATTTTCTAGGCTGCTGGTTTTCATAGCTATCAAGGTTGTTGAAGCTGGTGGTTGTCAGTGCTACCATGGAGGGTTGGAGAGGGGGATGAAAATAGGGAAAGTTCCTTCTTCACAAAGCTCAATGTCCTTTCCCAGATTAACAGTTTCCCTTGAATAAATGCTCCCCTGGTTACTGTAGGATTGCATTTAATTTTCAGGGCTCTCAGAAGGTTGGTTTTGACAATTTGGGCCAGTGTCCTTTTGTTTTTATGGCTTTTTTGGTCATCCTTGCTCCATCATTCCAAAACTTCCACCCCTCCTTGTGCTTTTTGATTTCCTGTTGGTACCACACTTGGGTCAAACGTGCAAGTGAAAGACACATAGCAAGGGTTCCAGGTAATGCAGTCTACAAAATCCGTCCTCTGGAACAAAGAGAAAAGTGGAGAAATGAATGGAGTAAGTATGTCTGGAGGAGCAATTAGAGAATATACACTACACCATTTTTATAGAAATTGGTGTGTAAACCTGAATACCAATTTCTGACTTGACAACAAGACCTTACTTTCACATGCACTTGAACATATGAAATTGAAATTGACTGGAGCATTCTCTATACACAGAAAGCAAAACTATAACCAGCAGTCTGCTTGCTTGGCATGAAATCAGAAAATACAAGTAAATTACAATGTCAGGTTTAGTTTGCCTACAACTTCCATGCCTTGAGGTAGGAATATGCTTGGCATGAGAGCCATCTTCTCGCTGCACAATACCGGGATGGGTACTGCTCAGTGGCTTTTAAAAAAACACATCCTCCTTTTCCTATACTTTATCAGCTGAGTAAACCCCGTTCTCATCAATAGCATTTTTCAGATGCACATTCACTCAGGTAGATTACCATCTTACTGAAATGGAGACATTCCTATAAATAATCATTCATTTGTTGGTTTTGTGCTTAAGTTCTCAGAAAATTATCTTCTTTTCCATATTTTAAAGTTACTGGGGTGAGCTAATTCCATATTTGCTTTGGGCACTGTCTACACTGGACTGGTTATGAGTCTCTGTGTACTCAAGAAGGTCCAGAGATTTCCTATAAAGAAGATTAGAGTCATAAATATGTTCATTAAACCAGGTTGAAGAAAGCTTTCAGTACCAAAAGAATGCTTATTAGGATTTTCCCATAGCACAACTAGGTAAGTTTGTCTAGAAAGCTTAACACAAATAAAAATTTACCAAAGTTTTCTCATATCTGTATTGTAGTTTTCTATGGGTCTTTCACTTTAAAAGCCCATACACTGACAACAGATGAAAGCTAACTGCTTGATTATAAAAGCAAAGTTGTAAAGCAGTTTTTTATATGTCAACTCAGGCTCAATTTTGCTATGGTAACTTTCAGCAAAAAATATCAGTGGCATGCCACAATAATGATTTATCTTTCATTCAGTTTACATATCTCTAATGGGCCCGATGTGACTTTATTCCAGGATCCAGGCTGATTATAGCCCTAAGATACTCCTAGTCTCATGGCAGATAAAAAAGAAATGAATAGGAAGGTACATTCTGGCCATGAACTCTTCTCCTCAAGAGTGACCCAGCTGACTTCTAGTTACAGATCATATGGCCAAAACAAATTCTATGGCCAAGCTTAAATCTGTGGTATAGAGAGTTGTATTTTTCTGTGGAGCACAAGATAAGGTGCAGGGAAATGTGAATATTTGCTAATAATGCAGTATACTGTGCTCTCCAAGTAACCTACCTTGGAAGCCAAAGTTAGGAGTCTTACCAAAGCATCTATGATCCCTGTTACATCCTTCTTAGTAGGATTTGTCAGCATTACTTACTGATATAGTGGATTGAGTGTCCTGTAGAAGTTTTGAGGCAGTTAAGGTCCTTGTGGTCTGAGAGGAAGAGAGAGTTGACATGGATCTGAAGCGAATTGATGGAATACTACCTACCATGCAAAGTGAAAGCATGCTATTCTTCTGTCCTTTGCCTTTTAGCAAAGAGAGGAAAAGCGGTTATTAGATTATAAGCTGCATACCAAGCCTGTGTTGATTTGCTCAAGCAAAGAAACCATCTCTCTGACAGTAATTAGATTTAACCACAATTCATCATTCTGTACAAAAATGTTTATCTGATGGTTACTAAAAATTGGGCATGATACTGAGGATGTAACAGAAGTAACCACCTCTGCACGATGAATTCACTGTGGCTGACTTAAGTGAAGTGGATTTATTAAAGAATGTTGGGTAGCTTACAGAGTCTTGGGAGGCCTCGAGAAAGTCTAGAGGCTAGGGTTCCAAACTCAGAAACACGATTGTCCTAATTGGAAAAGTGTTGCTGCTGCTGTGAGAGCAACTGCCACCAGCAGTAATGACCGGGAACCTGACTTGACAGCCGCTTTCCAGCACCAGTGCCATTTCTGTGACAGCGCATCATTCCTTTTCTGAAAGCTTGTTGCCTCTTATGCCAGGAAAGGCTGATAGAATGGAAGTTCCATACTGGTCCCAGTTCCCCACACTGCTTAGTTTTGAATCATATTTGCCCATAGTGTGCCTGGTCACATGGCTCTTCCTAGCTGAAAGGGAGGTTTGGAAGATGACATTCTGCTTTTTATGTTTGTGAGATGCGTAAGCTTCACAATGCAGGAAATTGCCCAAATATCATAAAAGTATTATTCAAATATTGAGCAATCATGAACATGACATATATTTGTACCCATGGAAATCAAACTGACTAAATATGCAAGAAGAACTGAAAGCCAGGCCTGCAAGAAGAAAGCTAACGCGAAACAAAATGATTTGAACAAAACTCTGGAAAGTTTAAACCGAAGGAGACAGAATTTTGAAAGTTTTGCTCACCAGGTAAATATAAAATAAAATTGGTTGTATGTTTGTACAAGGGACAACTTGACCTTAAATCTGTCAAATAAAAAAACAAATCTAGTCTTAGGAAATGTTTTGTTCAAAAGGACTATTGCACAGGTTGTTGTGAAAGAGAATGTTCTGAACGTAAAATCAGCAAGAATGTCAAGAATTAGGCAAAAGGAGTTTTTTAGTTTATAGAGAGGAATAAACAAATTGGGTATGGCTAAGAGGAATGAAAAGAGGTGGCAGTGAGATAAAGATCAGGGCATGTTTTATGCTAAGTCCAGCCTATTCTCATGGGAGGCTGTTAATGAGGGGCTATATGCTGGCTCAGGCTGAGGATGGGTCAAAGTGCAGGGACTTGGGGGAAGGAGAGAATCTGAACATTTGGTTAACAACCATTTTGTTCTCATTGATGGGGGCGGGGTAGTGGAGGTGGACAAACAGTTTTGCTAATTTTTTATGAGATAAGTAATGGAAATTTGGAGGGTGTGTGTCTGGCCTTGTCACCAGTAAACAAGGGAAGCATTCGTGAATCTTACCTAAGTCATATGGAGAAGGGTGGTTCTTTGCAGTAAGCCCTTGTCCAGAGCACAAAAATGGTGGGGAGGAGTCCTTTACTTGTTGCTGTGTCTTAGGAGCACAGAGCTCAGCTACAATTCAACACTGTCAAATCCCTTGCCCTAGCCAACAGAGTATATAAACTTCTTCACCCCTAAGATTACGTAGATCCCTTAATCTATGCCTAAGATGTACTCTCTTGCGAAAGTTGAACCAGAGAGGATATGGATTTGAGCACACCAGGCACAACTGAGGATAGGAGTGAGATGTCATAGTGAAAACAGAGAAATTAAGTGAGATCCATTATAGAATGGTGAAAACCCACAGCTCCCTTCTGTATGTAATCTGAGAAACTGTAAAACGGTTCCTAACTGGCCCAGGAACAGAGGCCAACAAAGATTGCCCTTCATAGAGCCCTTGATGAAATTACTTGAATCCTTACTGATTTGTAGATTTGTGAAGACCAGTATTTTTTAAGCCCCATTCATGCACAAAGTATATGTAATCAGCATATTTATATCACATTTCTAAATATGAATGGACAAATAAGAATTGTGATACTTGGGAAAGCCACTAGCAACAAAAGTAGAGGGTTGGAACAGGGAAGGAAGAAGGAACAGAGAGAGAAGAAACTTGTTAAAAACAGTTCAGGGAAAAGAAAATAATAATACGTTTTAGAAAAATAAGGAAAAATTTAAATCCTTCAAAGGTATGATGAATGCCATTGCAATTATTTATTTATTTTTATTTAAATTTTTTAACGTTTATTTCTGAGAGAAAGCATGAACAGGAGACGGAGCAGAGAGAGAGTGAGACACAGAATCAGAAGCAGGCTCCAGGCTCCGAGCTGTCAGCAGAGAGCCCAAAGCGGGGCTCGAACCTGGGAACCACATCATGACCTGAGCTAAGTTGGAGGTTTAACTGACTGAGCCACCCAGGTGCTCTGCTATTGCAGTTTTTTAAAAAACAACTTTAGAGACTAAGAAAAATATCTTGGAAATGGAATCAAAATGTCAATAAAATGGTTAGAAGATAATACCAAAGCAGTATTTCACAAAACAGAAGAAAAAGGTAAAGAGTTGCAAAATAGGATGAAGAAAATCAAGAAAATTAGGAGAGGGGTGCCTGGATCTCTCAGTTGGTTGAGTGTCCAACTTTGGCTCAGGTCATGATCTCATGGTTTGTGAGTTCGAGCCCCATGTCTGGCTCTCTGCTGACAGCTCAGAGCCTGTGGCCTGCTTTGGATTCTGTGTCTCCCTCTGTCTCTCTGCCCCTCCCCCACTTGTTCTCTCTCTCTCTCTCTCTCTCTCTCTCTCTCTCTCTCTCTCTCTCTCTCAAAAGCAAATAAACATTAAAAAAAAAGAAAATTAGGAGATAAATCTGGGATGACTAGAATCTGAACAAGAGTTTCAGAAAGAAATGGAGAAGAAAAATAAAAAAGACGGCAGGAAGTTATAAAAAAAAAATTCTCCAAGAAAACTTTCCAGAAGAAAAGGACATGAATTCCTTGAATTGAAAGGGCCCACTCAGTGACAGCAGAATTAAAAGTAAGCAAACAAACACACAATTATAAAACACCAATGGTAAAGAGAAAATCTGAAAATATAACAGGGAGGTGGGATTGCACAGATCAAAATGGCACTGGACACCTCATTGGCCACATCGCAAACTAGAAGATCATGAAGAAATAGCTGTAACACTTTTAAGGACAAGTTATTTCCAACCTAAAATAGTATACCCAACCAAATTTCAAAAATGAGGATAGAATAAAGGCATTTTAGAATGTGAATAGTCCTTCTCTAATGGATAAGGAAAGCTACTGGAAAACCTGTTCCACCAAAAGTTAGAAGGTAAATCCTGGAAGAGGAAGGCATGGAATGGAGAAAATAGGTATACAACACAGGTGAGTAGTTAGTGAAATTCTGAGGCTGATCCTGAGGAAAGTTCCAAAAATATAGCTGTAAGCTCTGGAAAAGACTGGAGAAGACTTAATGAGGAGATGTTTAAGTAAACATATGATGGTGTTATATAATGACACAGATCTTATAATCCAGTTCAACACTAAAAGCTTTGAAATTTATAGGGGAAAACAATTCGGCCTGTGGAATTCTGCACAGAAGATGTGACCATTCATTCACTTATTCATCAAATGCTAATTAGGGTGTAATATGTAGCAGGCTTTGCTCTACATGCTGGGGTTACAGACAGAAATCCATTAGTCCTTATGGAGCTACAGTCCAGTGTGGAAGAAGGAAGAAAATTAACAAAATTAATAAAGTCATGATGGGTGATGTTAAATGCTAAGAAGAAAACTAAGCATCACTTAGGATCAGGAAGTGGCAAAACAGTAACGCAGGGGAGAGAAATAGGGGACTCCATGGAGCAGCCACTGATGGATAAAGGTGCCTGAAAAGGGAACTCATTGTCTGAGAGAGCCTGCCAATTGCAGAACTATGAATTACGCTGTTCCATGGAGGATTCAAGTCACTTGTTCTGAAATCTGAGAAAGCCTAGTCAGTCCTATAATTGATTGAATGGCAATCTCTTCATCATCTTAGGTGATCAATAAGTATCAACTGCAGACATTTATTTGTCTCTTAGAAACAGGCCTTTTGGGTAGTTCTCAGACCATGGAATCAGCTTGGATGTATTTGATTGAAGCATTATCTTGAATTGGTCATAGTTTGGTATAAATATTTTTCAAACAGACTTGTAGTCAACAGATAAGATTTTTAAATCCTAGCTCTGCTGTTTACTCTCTTGGTGATTTTGGACAAAGGTCATGGACTGGGTTCCCCAGGTAGCAGAATCTGGTGTGGAGTTTGGCAGGCAGGATGTTTAGTAAGGAGTACCCTTGGGATCAACACCTGGGGATGGGAGGGAAAAGTCAAACTTTAGTGCAGTCTTAGTGGAGACCCCAAGTATTTCCTCAGGGAGGTTGGCCATTGGGAAAACCCTTCAGAAATGTCCAGAGTAAGGCCAAGGTAGGTATTTCTGTATGTAATTTCTTTATTTCAAAGGAGATTTATCAAGCACAAAAATTCCATTTGGTTGATAGAATAAGGATTATGTTAACATATAGATAAAACTTTACTGGCATGGATAGAATTATTCTGAAGAATTCTGAACAAAAAGGTAGCAAAAATAAGAAAATACCCTTCTACAGAAAGGGATAATTTCTACCTGGGAATTTTATATCAAGATGAGAAACGTAGCCACGGCTAGCATTTAAAGGCTACCCTGAGCACATTTAGATATTTGAAACTATTTTTAGGTGTCATTGTCTCCCTGACAATGCTTTGCTATTTTGAGGTCATAGGAAAATTGGAAACCATCCTGTAGAGTGGCTGCACGTTAACTTGAAGCTTATAGAATACCCAATTCTAGATCAAGGCTTTCTAATCAACAGTTTTAAAATGTGGCTCTGTTTTTAGAGGAGCACAAGCTGTAAATACATTATTTATTCAGTCTATCAAATTATAAAAATAAAATAATGTTTTTTACATTTTTTTCTTCCAATACTCTTAAGGTCCCATAAAAATATTGAAATGAAATTAATCTGCAATTAATATTTTTATAGATACACAGAAATGGAAACTCCTCATTCCATACATCAAGAATTGACAACATTAATAAACCTATGTGCTAACAAATATTAATTGATAACCTCTTACATATTCTACACTGCTTTGAGCACTTTGATGAAATTTGCCTTAAATATATAGTTTCTGGTGTTATATTGTTCATTACTGATTTAAGACCCAAAGAATCTGCAAAGAGTATAATTAAAAGCTGATACATATTTGTGAAGGTTTTGTGTTGCAAACTGAAACTGACTTTGGCTTACTTAAGTGGAAAGTGAATGGATGGCAAGGATATCTGTCAGCTCACAGAACTGACTGGATGTCTGGAGGACCAGGCTGAGAAACTCCAAACACAGGGATGGATGCTCGTATAAGAATAAAAGGATACTAGCTTTTTCCCCTGCTGCTGAACTCAGCCCTTTGTGCCAGATGTTTCCAGAGCTGTACACCTAATTGTTCATTTCTTCACCTTTGTGACACTGTCTCAAAATTCAGATTTCCTAACCACAAAATTAAGTTGTGTTGGGCTGTTTGCCAGTGGCACAGAAAGGGAGAGGCTCCTTATTTGGTCTTTTCATTGGGAGTTTGGGCCTTGTCTTTCACAAAGATTCCCATTAGGGCAGATTCCTCCAAATTAAAGAAAAGAGTTGGGTGCTGGGAGGTCAAAAGGTGACACATGTTTGCTACATTGTGAGCATTTTGAAGTTGAAGTCCAGTGGACAAAGACTAATAAAGATGGAATAGCCTGAGAAGGGTTTTGTGGAGAATCAATGAGCTGAGATGCATCTGCCCAGTGTTCACCACCAGCATCAATGGGGTGGGGCAAGGCTGAGGAAAGGGGAAACTTGACAAACATGCATATGTCAAAAGCCCTGCTTGCTGCAATACAAGGAGAATAAATGATCCCCTACAACTCCCTGAGATGCCTTAATCCTCCTACTTCTAGTTTTGTATGTGCCCCCATATCATGTTGGGATCCCTGCAGCCTGGTCATAAGAACCATAGTGTTTGTGAACTTGATGGGACCATGGAGATCACCTGGACTGATAGGGGTTTCTTGTTTTGCAAAGGACGACAGATCTGAGGCCCAGAGAGAGAGAAAAATAGAGTTTGTTTCCTAAAACTCGTCAGGCAGCAGGAGGGTCAAAATCAGAACCTGGAAACTCGGCTCCAAGGTGGAGCTCAGTTTACTAAATTTGTTCACACTGTCACATTCTCACTACACTGAAAGCCATTGCTTTGCTTAGGTCCTCAATTGGACTGTTGCCTTGGCCTCCTAAATTAGCTGTCCCCTTTGGGCCATTCCAGCTTTCTATTGATGTCAGATTTATCTTTCAAAGTGGAAGAACTGCAGTGATTTCCCAAATGAATGAAGTTCAGACCCCTGAGCCTAATTTCTGAGGCCCTGGCTGCCCTTTGGGCCCAGTCACCTGCAGCTCCCCAGCTTTCACTCTGAGAGTAAGGTCCTTGTCAAGCTCCTCCCATTTTCTGTAGTTGCACATGCTTTGTCCTCTCCCTATAATTCCCTCATTCCCTTCTTTCCTGTGAACGCCTTTGCATTTCAAATCAACTCAACTATAATTTTCCCTGAGAAGATGTTGCTGGAATCTCAGTAAAGCATTGCTATGACCTTTGCTATGATCCCATAGCATCCTCATACACACAGCCATTGCGTTCCAAATTGAGTGGATTTGTTTAAATGTTTGTCTTCCTCTCTATCTTGAAAATGTCCCAGATACATATTGTATCCTCATGCCCAGATCAGTTTTTGAAAAATACCAGATATTCAGTGAGTAATTGCAAGTAAGAACTTGAATCAGCCCACCTTGTATAACTTCTAAGAACTTATTCTATGGATCCAGGAACATGGACTTGGAGAACATTTTCTGTGTTTTGACCTAAATCAATCTCTTCTGCACTGATTCAAGATCACTTATACTTTGGAGTTCTAACCCAACTGTAACATCTTTAGCCTTTTACAAATCAAAGAGTAAATGTTTCCACAAATAGAACTTTGTCATTTTCATTTTGAGAATGGCCCCAGCTGTATAAATTTTTATGTAAAGATGGTTTTCCAAACTGAATTGATACAGTAATCTATTAAGACTCTGAGTCATATCATGAGAAGTAGTATAAGAATAAAAATAAAACTTAATATTATAACTTAAATATGTTATAACTAGTATAAGAATTTGGTGGGGGGTTAATATAAATTCTAGATGTTTAAAGTACCAGTTAAATTCTAGTCTATTAGTGTTCTTTGTGCCAAACCAAGTTTTATGTGGTAACTGTTCAAGAGAGCTGTCAATAAGAATGATACTATTTTATCTCCCCTTTCTTCCTTCACTTCTTAACAGGAACTTACGGAAATAGGTAAGAAATAAAAAAGGGAGAGGAAGAGTGAAGAACTCTAGCAGAGTGAGCACCTAGGATAATTCAGTGTCTCAGCCAGAGTTATGCAGATTTCAGCAGTGTATGGATTTGGAAAATAAAGATTTTACAGGAGAAATACCCAGATTCTTGAAAAGTAGGACTGAACTCTTACTTTTTATCCAAGTAATAAGTGGCGTATGTTGTCTCATCAGAATCTGGGAATATAAAATGACTAAGACAAGTTAAAACACTAAATACCACAATGGCATGAAAACCGTATTGACAGGTGTATGAGAGCTTTTACAGGACAGCTGTGCCTCCCTGCCGCCTTTCCATGGAATGCAAATCAATAGAAAATGGCATTTCAGCATTGCACTCTAGCGAATATTAAATATCAAATGCTTCCCAATGCTGGCAGTAAGTGGGCCACATTGATTTTTCCCCCTGACTCCATTGGCATCCTGTTAATGAAGCCTGCCCCTGTGGGCTTTTACTGTATATGCTAATATGCACCATGGGAGAAATGCATCATATCAGAACCCCCTAGCCCTATGAGAGCAGTTTGTGGATAAAGAACATTTGCTCTTAGAACCACAGCCCATATTAAAACATCTAATTTAGGAAAGTATCAAGCCTGCCACAAATTTATATGTGATCACGTTTGCATCTTTGGAGGTCTACATTATGTTAGATTATGTACATTATAGAGACATAAATTACTTCAGTAAAAGATACTGAAGGGATAGTTCTCAATAAGGTTGTAAACTCTTGTGTAAAGCCCGGATTCTCAAAATGGGCTGCACATTGGGATCAGCCAGGGAGTTGATAAAACTATGGCTGACTGGATCCAGCCCTCAGTGATTCAGATTTAATGGTGTGGACTGTGGCCTTAGCATCCAGATTTTTAACTGCTTTCTCAGTGATGCTAATGGGCAGTCAAGGTTGAACACTACTGATGTAAAGAATATGTGCTGTAGTTCAAATTTAGTGAAGGACTTTTTCCACTGACTTGTCACTGGCTATGATTATATTTGTTTTTGCCCTGGTTCACTCACACTCACATTCCTGTGTTTGATATGCTTATCCAGCTTCTAGTAGTGTGGGGTGCGGAGGGGTTCACGCTACCAGACTTTGGGAAGTAGCTTGTCACTTACAGTATTTGGTTTGTTCATATTTAACTCGCTGATGTTTTTCTGGATACCTAAATTGAGCATAGTATTTTTCAGAAAGTGTTGGTAACAGATGGTCATCTCTTTAGATTCTTTATTGTTATGAAACTAAAATTGTCAACTTGAATAGTGTGTAGGCTGTTTATTTAAAATAAATAGTTTGGGATAGCATGGAGTGTTTGGTCTGATTCCTGCAAAGCACAGTGTGGGTGCTCAGCAGACCACAAAGGAAGAGGGCTTGAATGGTAGAAAGATGCTCTCCACCTATTCGCAGTACTTTCTGGCCTGCCTTTCCGGGAATCACAATATATGCTGACCCAAATGAAGCCCTAGGAAGGTCACAACTGAATCTGATTATGGTTCCAACACAAAGTAGGCTGGGGAGGGGTGCAGGTGGGGAAAGAACACAGCACTCCAGCAACACTCCTTGTACTGTGTGCACATGCGCGCGCGCACACACACACACACACACACACACACACACACCCCACGCTGCCTGGGTCATTGTGAGCCATGGGTGGAGGATGGGAGTGGAAGGATAGTGTTTTCCAGGGACACTCCTTAAGCCACGTTGAGCGTATACCTTCTTGATGCTCCTAACTGGCTCACTCTATCTCCTTTCCCATTTTCTCTTATTCACCAGCTGGCTTTTTCTGTGCTTTCATTTACCTCCATTTTCCTGTCCCGTCTGCTTAAGGAAATCAGCTTGGCCCCTTGAGACTTGGAAATGTAGCACTTGGGTTTTATTGCACGTAAACAGCATTTGGTCTGCCCATTTACCGTTTGTTCTGTTCAGAGGGTAGTGGTGAATTTCCTTTGGTCCTAAGAATGGAGTTGAGAACAGTGAAAGGCTTCCACTGTTTTCTTTTCCTTAAAACGTGTCTGAAATGATTCATATTTCAACTTGTCAGAGACAGTTTCCTTTCAATTATTCTCAACTGGGCCACAAAAGAAATTCGTCTTTCTTATGTACTTTGACCTGATTTCTAACTAAATAGTACCTTCTTATATTAAGAGAGTTTCTCCCCTTTCCTTGACCTGCTGATGTTATAAACTTTCTTGGATTAACTATTAACAAAGGGCATCATGCCCAGATTGCTTTACCCTAATGCCTAAATCTAGTGTGTCTAAGAGAGGCAGAGGAACCTCCTTTCACCCCCACCCTACTACATTATCAACATAGGCCAGTATTTGTTTCCTTTTTTCTTTTTTTTTTAGAAAAATAACAAATTTTATTAGACACCTACGAAATAGTCATCCCCCTCTTAATTTTATGTTCATCTTTATTTAAGAACATGTTAATACTCCACTGCTTGTGAGCATAAAGTGTCTCTTCATCTAATGCTGTGATGCCCAGCCACTGCCACACAATGGATTCACATGGCTGATGCTTAGGTTACACCCTAAGAGATTCTGATGTAGCTGGCTGGTGGTGTGGAACATAGGCCAGTATTTCTTACCGCTGGTGTTTACCTAAAGGTGTAGCGTTCAGGCAGAAAAAGAGGATGATAAAGTACAACTGCCTACTATTAAAAGCAAATATTATCTACCCAGTGACTATAACTGCATAAGGTCAAAGACTCACCTGCAATTTTAACAAGAACAGTAGGTTCCATGACTGCCTCCCTACCTATGCTTTTGTAGCTCATAATGATGACGAATCTTTCTCAGTACTCTTTTGTAGGAAATAAAAAGCCAATAATTACTCTGTCAGCACACAATACAGACACAGTAATGGGATTATCACTTTGCATAAGGTCTTGTGTAGAATAGGCATTCAAGAAATACTTGGTTGTATGAAAATCAGAATATTTTGCCGGAATAATTATGACTTCAGTTTTGTTCACAGTCTTGAAAATAATACATCCAGTGACTGGAGTCAGCTACTGTGTATGCTGCCAAGTTGAAGACATTCATGACCCACCTTCATTTAATTAAATCACAGAATTAATTGCTTGGAATCTCACGTGTATATAGAATGTGAAAAGTGGAGAAAATAATGTATAGTTTCAAACTGTTCAAAGTGAAAGACATGAATACTCTTACCAAAAATGGAAAAATTATGGTGAAAACCCATTCACTTAAAAGAAGACAGTTGTCATTTTCTTAGGTATATTACATATAATGTATACTAAAGCCTTCTGAATGGAGAAGAAATGGATGTAAGACTGTTAATTATCTTCTGGGATTAGTAGATAATGAACAAATTAGAAAAGAATAGAGCATATACCAGGTCATCCATGTATGATCAAGAAGCCTAAATTTGAAATTCAATCTTGCAGGAGAAAGAGTAAAACAAATAAATGCTGATAAAATGGGGAAAAAAAAATAGTTTCTTGAACAAGAGGTAAAAAAAAAAGATAGGAGAATGGTAGGATTAGATAAGAAAATAGTTTGTTCATTTGTTCCTTTACTGCTCTGTGTCAAGTTCTGTATTAGATGTTCAGAGAAGTTAATGGACTCAGAGCTATGGTCGCTGTCTGCAAATCTTTGTGTGAGTCTTTTATTTCGAATCTTGCTTAGGTCATCGCTTAAAGGACAGCTTCAGCGACAGGTCACAAGGTCTGTTTCTTTCAAGACACAAAGTGCTTATAGGTCACTGAGCAAGCCTTTCTTTAAAGGTGACTTGACAACACTAGTCATAATAATGACATTTCTGGGGTCATTAGACTTCTCTTTCACTGTACTTGGGGCTGTTTATTTTTTTTTTATTCCCCTTGAGGCCTAATCAGGTAAGGAATTAGAAGAAAATAATTTTTATCTAGTACAGTCAATCATCTGATGGGAATTCTGCTCATACAATTTTGAGACAGCCTTGCAGAAGGAATCTCCTTAGTTGAAAAAAATATACCAAATAAGAAAAAAGATATATACATTCAAGATGGTAGTGTTCAGATCTTTCTAGAAAGTTTGATCCTCTTGAGGTCCCACTGTTGCTGACTTTAATGATTCTAGGAAGTTGGAAGTCTAGTCAGAGACATGCAATAAAAAACAAATACTGCATTTTAAAGTCTTGCTCTTTCTTCCATTCTTTAACGTTTTTTTCTTCAAATCAGAATGGTACTCTGTTTAAAAATAAATTACCATATTGAAGTGTAGTTCTTGGAGAAATTCAGTAAATTCAGAGAATTGGTGGTGGTATCTGGGCAGTTGGCCAGTCACCCTTATGTTATCTAGACTTACACTGCATGCTACAAAAACACCAGACACCAGATGGTCCATTTCCCCATCTGTCTAGAGGCACTCAAATTCTTTCCAAGGAGAAACATTTGGGGATTCCCAAGCTTGATATGCCAAAAGACAAATGTGAAATGCAAGTGGAAAATAGGAAGAATGAAAAGTTCCCGTAAGGGTGCATTTTTTCAAGTCATCAAAAATTAATGAGAGTTTGCATTGTGATTAAATTGCTAGTATCCATTTGGGTTACCATTGAATATTGACCACTCCTCGTTTTATTCACTGTGTGCTCCTCAGTTTAATAGAGAGTGTTGATCCCTAGCTTACCACAGCTTCACTCAGTTGCACACACTGATGTTGCTCAACCTTGTAGGCTCAGTCACATCTAGCTTCTGACCTTGATTAGATCTTGACCAAAACAGGTGACATATTAGACTCATACCCAGATCTGTCAAATGTATTACCTCTTTAATCCTTGTATCTGATGGGCCAAGTGTTCCCAAACTGCAGGCTCCCCACGTTTGAGCTTCCCAGACATAGAGTGGCTTCTGCTCTGGTTTCCTATTTTGCATGCTACTTTGTTTCTGTTTCTGTTTTTGTTTTAAATAAGGTTAGTTCACCTTTTTTTCAGTTAAGCCCTAATGGACCTTGACTCTAATCTTTCACAGCTGTTCAGCTGTCTGCTTCTCTTTACAACCTGCTTACTTCAGTCATTAGGGAAGGGATGATGATGCCCAGGAAGGGAAGCTCAGGCCATTCTGGACTTCCATGGTTCCTTTGCAATGTCCCATGGGTGATTGTTTATAAACAGACTTTTGGTGAACAGATCTGAAGAAGCACTGACTTAGAAGCTCCTCATGGGATTGCCAAGTTAAGGGAGAGCCCCTTTCTAGCCCCACCCTTTGTTTCTAAAGCACACAGGGCCATATAGAGAATTGAAGGTTTTCTCCATTGTGCACACTACACTTCATATCCCGTCTTGCGGCTTCTTCTTGTCTCTACTTAACTGTTTAAGGGTGCATTCTGAAATTTTACTCCAAGACTTCTACACTGTTCTCCTGATGCCCCAGCTTTGTCTCATTTCTTCTGGAACAGCACTTCAGGAATTAAAACAACTAGCAGTGACACCCTATTTGGCATGCAGCAAGCCCTACTTCCTACTCTTATTCTTATCTCCAAAGGTAACCTCCCTCACAGGATCCCTGGTCAGCAACCTGTGGGCAGAGACACAGTTGTACTGGTTGAAAGATTAACACTGACTGGGGCAAGCTAAATGGAAAAAATTATATAAAATAAATGGTTAGACTAAACTACCATTAATTTTCTCAAAGTATTCTAGAGTCTATAATTCTAAAACTGTATTCTTAAAAGGAATGGATGGAGGTGGTTTCCAGTAAAAAAAAAATTAGGAATTGTACCTAAATTTGGGATAATTTATTCAAAGGTTTTCAGGTTGAAAAAGGGACCTCATTCAAAGAGATTAACAAAAACAGAATGTATAGGGTAAAAAAGATAGAAATGAGGACAAATAGGTTATGGACACTAAATCAAAAGTGGAAATGTTAAAGATGAGTTACAAATGTGTATCCAACCCTAGAGAGCTCTGGGATTTCTGTGAGTAACAACACAAAATATCTAAAATGTCAAATGGAAAGTAATTTAAATTTCAGGACTCACTAAGCTGTGGTTTAGAGAAAGCCAGAGTCAAGACTTGGACAAGAGGCTTGGTATAAAAGCTAGCATTGCTACAAACTATATGGCCATATTTGGCAAGTGGCTTTTCTCATGTGGATGGAAAGAAATTAAATGTAAAGCTAATCTGAGGGCTTCAAAATATAGAACATCTGGTTGTAGGTGATCCCTTGAAGATAAAGGGTGGGGAATGTATAGATAGGAGATTCTGAATCTGTTCTCTTTGCTTGAAAATTTTCCTATTAGATACATGTCCTGTATTCTCTCTGTGGCAGTTATTAGTGAATAATTTAAAGCCTACATTCTACTAATGGTGGCTCTCTTTGCACAGCTTTTACTATTTCCTTATAGGAACCTTTAGATAAATGAGAATACCAGTTTCCCAAAAGAAGAGGAAATCCTCCCTCAAATGGTCAAATTGGACATAATTTAATGAGGGGACAATTTTCATAGGCTTGGAAAAGTCTAGTGAACCAACAATCAATCATCAAGGGCCCAGATTCTAGTCTCAGTTGAGAGACATAACCACTTGTGCCTGGGTGACACAGAGACGAAATGGTATTGAAGGAGTCTGGTAAGACCTGGCCATGCAGACTAGAGGTGGCTGGAAATGAGCTGTGGCCTTAGAGGGATGCAGATGCTGCCAAAACCCTGATGGCAGGAAGAATCTGGGGATGGGAAGGAAAATAAATATAGCATCTTCCCTTTCATTTATCTTAGGCTGATTTCCCCCACTGGTCAAAACCAATACAGGATAATGGAGCTCTCAAGACACAGTCCATAGAGGTAGGTCAGCCTCCCAGGGCACAGAGCAGGGAGGGCCAAAAGGTAGAAGGATAAGAATCCATGATTTTTTTTAACCAATCTTGACTTATACTATTCACACTGGTGCTTTCAGATTTCAATAAATATTTGTTAATTGGTTAAACTCCATCTCTATTTCTCTATTCCCATTGCTATTTCTCTATTTCAGGGTCTTATTATTTCTTTACTGGGACAATCATCTAACTTACCTCATTAACTGCCTCTGGCCCAGTTCTAATCATGCCTACTCTCTAATGGCCCAGAACATGTAGAGTTTCTATCAAATGTATGTTATGTCTTTGTATCTAGAGACCATGTATCTAGATACAGAACTAATCTGTGTATGTTGTAATCCTTTAGGGAACTATGTTTTCTGCAGGAAGGAGATTTCTCTTAAACAGTGTCCAACAGGTTTTCCAGTGGTGTAAAATCATTTGGATCACTTTTCCTCCCAAGTTTGTATCTTCTTGGTTCAGTGGGAAACATATGCTGTTAGAACCACTCACTCATTCACCCATTTGTACATTCATTAAACAAATGAATGAATAAATAAAATACTATTTGTCAGTTATTGCTAGGTACTATGGGTATAAAACGCATATCAACTAGCTTATCCTGTAACAAGAGTTAGAGTGATTCAATGGCTGCAGCCCAGGGTACTGGGTGCTAAGGAAGGCTTATGCCTAGAGTGCACACTAGTGCATAGAAACAGCTGTTTGACTTGAGAAAGGGGAAAGCATAGAGATGTGAATATGTCCAAGCTCATATTTTAAAAATAAGTATACTGAAAATCAACTGCAGGAGAGAAAATGGGATAATGTATAGGATTCAGGATGAAAGAGCATGCCACAATAAGGAATCACAGGTGGTTCAGTTTGGATACAGAGAGCAAAGGCCATATATGACAAGCCACAGCTAACATAATACTCACTGGTGGAAACTTTAAAACTTTTCCTCTAAGATCAGGAACAAGACAGGGATGTTTATTCTCACTACTTTTATTTGACATAGTACTGGAAGTCTTAGAGCAGTTAGACAAGAAAAAGAAATGAAACCTATCCAAGTCAGAAATGAAGAAATAAAATTGTCTTTTTGCAGATGATATATATGTAGAAACTCTAAAGACTCCACCAAGAATCGGTGAGAATAAATGAATTCTAAAGTCGGGGCGCCTGGGTGGCGCAGTCAGTTAAGACTTCAGCCAGGTCACGATCTCGCGGTCCGTGAGTTCGAGCCCCGCGTCAGGCTCTGGGCTGATGGCTCGGAGCCTGGAGCCTGCTTCCGATTCTGTGTCTCCCTCTCTCTCTGCCCCTCCCCCGTTCATGCTCTGTCTCTCTCTGTCCCAAAAAAAAAAAAAAAAAAAAAAAAAAGTTGAAAAAAAAAATTCTAAAGTCACAGGATGTAAAATCTTTATTCAAAAATTAGTTGCGTTTCTATACACTAACAGTGATCTGTTAGAGAAATGAAGAAAATCATTCCCATTTGCAATAGCATCAAAAATATTTGGGAGTAATTCGCTACTTACAAATCAATCAACATATATTGCATTAATAAAAGAAGGATACAAACCATATGATCATGTCAGTAGATGCAGAAAAAGCATTTGCCAAAGTACAATATCCATTCATGATAAAAAACCCCAACAAAGTAGGCTTGAAGGGAACATACCTCAACATTATAAAGGCCATCTATGAAAAACTCTACACCTAATACAATCATCACTGGGGGAAAAACTGAAAGCTTTTCCTCTAAGGTCAGGAACAAGGCAAGGATGTACACTCTGACCATTACTGTTTAACATAATACTGGAAGTCCTAGCTGCAGCAATCAGACAAAAAGAAAGACAAGGCATCCAAATCAGCAAGGCAGAAGTAAAAATTTCCCTATTTGTAGATGACCTGATAGTGCATGTAGAAAACCCCAAAGAGTCCACCAAAAAGTTGCTAGAACTGGTCAACGAATTCAGTAAAGTCACAGGATACAGAAATCAATGTACAGAAATTTGTTGCATCTCTGTACACCAACAGTGAAGCAGCAGAAAGACAAATTTAAGGAATCCACCTATTTACAATTGCACCAAAAACAGTAAGATACCTAGGAATAAACCTAACCAAAGAGGTGAAAGACAAAGCTGGGATGCCTAACACTTCCTGATTTCAAAATATATTATAAAGCTACAGTAATTAAAACCCTATGGTTTTTGGTATAAAATAGGCACATAGGTCAATGGAACTGAATCCAAAGTGCAGAAATAACCCCCCACATACATGGTCACTTAGTTTACAACAGAGGAGCCAAGAACATATGTTGGAGAAATAAAAGCCTCTTCAATAAATGGTGTTGGGAAAAATGGATAGTTATATATAAAAGATTAAAACCAGACCCCTCTCTTACACCATACACAGAAATCAACTCAAAATGAAGTAAAAAATATAAGATCTGAAACTGTAGAATTCCTAGAAATATACATCAAAGTAAGCTCCTTGACATGGGTCTTGGCAGTGATTTTTTTAATAGATTTGACAAAGGCAACAAAAGCAAAAAGACAAGTGGGACTACATCAAACTAAAAAGTTCCTGCTCAGCAAAAGAAACCATTAACAAAATCAAAATGCAGCCTTACAGAATGAAAGAAAATGTTTGTGAATCACATATCTGATAAAAGGTTAATATTCAAAACATACTCATACACCACAAAAAATAATCCAATCACAATGGGCAGAGGAACTGAAAAACATTTTTCCATAGGAGCCTTACAAATAGCCAATAAGTATATGAAAAGGCACTCAAAATCACCTTTGATGTTACCCTTTAACATCATTAATCACCATGGAAATGCAAATCAAAATGAGATGTCACATCACCATTTTAAAAAAGGTTATCATCAAAAACAAGACAAGAGTTAAAAACTATTGGTGAGGATGTGGGGAAAAGGGAACCCTGGGTACGTTGGTGGGGGTGTGTATTTGGACACCGCTGTAGAAAACTATGGGAGTTTTTTAAAAAAAAAATTTTTTTTTTTCTTTCTGGAGGTTAGGTGTTTTTTTTTTCAATATATGAAGTTTATTGTCAAATTGGTTTCCTTACAACACCCAGTGCTCATCCCAAAAGGTGCCCTCCTCAGTACCCATCACCCACCCTCCCTTCCCTCCCACCCCCCATCAACCCTCAGTTTGTTCTCAGTTCTCAGTAGAGCATAGATGTGATGATGAAAGTAGCAGAGAAATGGGCAACAGCATGAATGCTTTGGTGCATTAACACATAGCAACAAGGGGTTGAAGGAGGTGTGATTCATTAAAATTTGCTACAAGTCAGTCCTTTTCTTGAATGGTGAAGTTGGCCATGTTTTCATGTGGCTTGGAATGGCTGCAGTGTCCTAAGGAATTCATCTGAAAATTTAGTGTTTTGTGGAGAAAAAAAGACCTTTAAATTATTAATCTAGTGGCTTTATATCACTGAATATTTTTCTCAATTTTAATTATCCAAGTGCCATGACTGTAGCTATAAAGTTTTGCTTTTTATTATCAATAAATTTAAAAGTTAAAAAATTCTTATTTTTGGAACTTCATGGAATTTCTAAGATACCCTTCGAGGTAAATTTTTTCCTTATTTTTAAATTATCATGCAGTACAATTATAAATCTTTGTTGTACAATTGTATGAATCTTACCACATGTATATATTCATATAACTACCATCACAATCAGAATCAAAAACAGTCTTATCCCCCCAGAAAACTCCTTCATGCAGCCAGTTGGAGTCAAATACTCCCCACCAAATCCTTGGCCACCCTTGATCTGTTCTCCATTCCTACAGCTTTCCCTTTTTCTAAATGCCATGTGTGATACATATGTTTAGTTATACATTGTATGATTATTATATAATATTGTATATCATATATAATTTGATTATATAAAAGGTTATATATTGTATTATATATTGTATAATGTGTATATATCAATGTATAATATATAGCCCTTTATATAATAATATATAGTAAAATATATAGTCATTATATATAGAGAATCATTCAATGTATATAATCTTTTGAGAAGGTTATATTGTTTCACTTAGCACTTAAGTTGTATGTATAAATAGTTCCTCCATTTTACTGCTGAATACTAACTTGTTGTATGGCTATACCACACTTTATTCAGTATCCTATCGATGGACATTTGAATTGTTTCCAGGTATTTTTAAGCTCTAATAAATGAAGCTGCTGCAGTAGACAGAGTAATACCATGACCCCTAGTGATTTGCACCCTCCTGTAATCTGCAGGCCTTGAGGAGAGACTTGTGACTAGAATGAGCTATCATTTATGTGATGGGGTTATTTTAGCTCCCTCTAAGAAGATTATTCATAGTAGCTGTATCAGTCTGCTCAGGCTTCCATAACAGAATACCACTCACCAGGTAGTTTAAACAACATAAATGGACAGTTCTGAAGGCTAAAAATCCATGATCAGCTTCCCACTGGGGTTGCTTTCCATTAAGGCTGCTCCTCCTAAGATGATTACCTTCTCACTGTGGTTTCACAAGACCTTTTTCCTCTGAGGTATACTCTTCTGATGACTCTTCCTCTTCTTAAAATTCAATTGGATTAAGACTCCATCCTTAGGAATCATTTAACTTTAATCACCTCCTTAAAGGTCTTATCTCTGGATAAATCACATTGGGAGTTACAGCCTCCACATATGAATTGGGGGGGGGTGCATGGGGGACACAATTCAGTTCATAACTGTGTGTTACCTTATTAATTGAACCCTTACAAAGGGATAGGGATCATCCTAGTAAACGAGATTTAAAAAGTGAGGGATTTAATGTAGAGTGAGTCTCTATTGGCTTTGAAGATGGAGGGGATGCACAGCAAGGAATGTAGGCTCTAGGAGCTAAGAAGGGCCACCAACTGACAGCCAGGAAGGAAACAGAGACCCAGTCTCAAAGTGCAAGAAACTGAGTCCCACCACAACCTGACAAGCTTAGAAGATTGTCCTATGCCCCAGATAAGAACACAGTGTAACCAGCATCTTGATTTTAGTCTGATGTGATTGTGAGCAGAGAACTCAGCCATACAGTATCTGGACTTGGGACTAACAGAACATGAGCTAATAAATGGATGTCATTTTAAGCTGTTAAGTTTGTGTTAATTTATTTCACAGAAATTAAAAATTAATACATATTTTGGTATCTGGAAATGATCCAGAGATATATGCTTTTGCCAATAATACATTGCCTTGGTTACTGTAGCTTTATACTGTATCATAAATTGGGAGTCCTCTAGCTTTGTTCTTATTTTCAGAATTGTTTTGTCTATTACAGTAATATCACCTTCTCCTATGAATTTCAGAATCAGTTTGTAGATTTCTTTTTATAAGAAAAGCTTACTGAGATTTTTAGTGGGATGGCATTAAATCTTCAGATCACATTGGGAGCAAGTGGCATTTTAACTATGTTAAATCTTCCAATCCATGAACATAGATTGTTTCTCTAATTATTTTATCATCTTTGGTTTCTTACATCAGTGTTTTTCATATTTCACATACAGATCCTATATATACCTTGTTAGATTTATACCCAAGAACTTCATATTTTGGTGCTGTTATCCATTTCTTAATTTAAAATTAAAATTTTTTTATTGCTGGCATGTAATAAAGCACTTGACAACATTGACCTTTTTCCAAGCACCTAAATTTGCTTATAGTTCCAGAAGTTGTGTTGTTTTGTTTTTCGTGTTTTATATACAGACAGTCATGTCACTTGAAGGTAGAGATATTTTCTTTTTTTCCACGCAGTATACTTTTATTTCTTTTTCTTGCTTTACTGAACTAGCTAGGGTTTATGGAACAATGTTGAAGAGGAGCAGGAGAAAGGATATCTGCGTCTTGTTTCTCATTTTTGTTTTTTTTAAAGTTTATTGTATTTTGGGAGAGAGAGAGAGGGAGAGAGAAAGAGAGAATGAACAAGAGCAGGGGAGGGGCAAGGGAGAAGGGGGGAGAGAGAGAATCCCAAGTTGGCTCTCTGCTGTGAGCACAGCGACTGACATGGGGCTCGATCTCATAACCGTGAGATGATGACCTGAGCCGAAATCGAGTTGGACGCTTAACCAACTGAGCCACACAGGCACCCCCCCTAATGTTTATTTTTTAATTCATGGATTCCAAATTAAGGCAGAAACATTCTTGAGGAGTCCATTCTTCCCTGCTGGTCAGCAAATATTCCTTTATTTCTTGTCCCTTTTTTTTCATATATCGAATAAGCATATAGGAGTTGGTATTTTTCTGTGTTCTCTATTCTATTTGGTTTCCTTTCCAAGCACCAATACCACACATTCTTAATTATCACAGCTTTATAATAAGCCTTAATATCTAATCAGACAATTTCTGCCCCTTGTTCTTCTCCAGGAGAATTTTGAATTTCCTTACTATTTTTCTTCATATAAATTTTAGAATCAACTCTTCACATTCCACAAAAAATTTTGACAGGAATTCCATTGACTCTATAAAACAATTTGGGTAGAGTTAATATATTGACAATACTGCATTTTTCAATTCCTGAAAATGCATCTCTCTCCATTTATTGGTTTTTTTTAAGTTTCTAACCTTAAAGCTTTACTGTGAAGGTGAGGACCAGCAATGCAATGTAGAGCATCATCATTTCAAATGGAAACCTTTTAAAGTATGACTTTTTAGCAGATTAAAAAATTTCCTTTCTACTCCTAGGTTTCCAGGAGGATGTTTCCCTTTTGTTTTAATTTTATGGTGTAAAGAACACTTAACATGAGATTTACCCCTTGACAAAAATGTAAGTGTAGAATGTTTTTCCCCTTTTTTTATCCTGAATATATGTTACATTTTGTCAAATGGTTTCTTTTATTGAAATGACTATGAATTTTCCATCTTATAATAATGTAATAATTTACATTAGCAGACTTTCTAATGCTAAATTTACTTGTTCCACGCATATAATTCTTTTTATATATCGCGTTAAATGAACTGTTATCATATCTGTTTTTGCATCTGTGGTCATCAGTGAGATTGGCTTATAAGTTGGTCTTCTTGGGGCACCTGGATGGCTCAGCCAGTTAAGCATCTGGCTCTTGCTTTTGGCTCAAGTCATATCTCCCAGTTTGTGAGATGGAGCCCCATGTGGAGTTAGGCTCTGGACTGACAGCTCAAAGCCTGCTTGGGATTCTGTCTCTCTCTTCCCCTCCCCTGCTCACATGGGCATGCATGTGCGCACACTCCTCCCTCCCTTCCTCCCCCCCGCCCCCAGAATAAATAAATAAATTTTTTAAAAGTTGGTCTTGTATTTTTCTCCTCAGATTTCTGTATCAGGGATCTGGTAGCCCAACACTTAGTTGGGAAGTGTTCCTTTTTTCTCTGGAAAAGTGCGTGTGAAATGAGAATCCTTCCTTCCTGAACATTGAAGAGCATTAGATGCCATGTTTTGCTTATCGTCCATGCAGCAGCTTTCCTTGCAGTTCCTGAGGGTGGGTATGGTAAGGGCAGTTTTAACCCCAGTTTTCATTCAGCCTGACGGCATAGCCCTGTGCTACCACATTTGGGAGGGGAAGATTCCTATTAGTCTACAATACCACTTCTGTCAGTCCTGCACTTTGCCCTTTGTATCCTAAACCAAGAGTTTGAAAAGTTAAAAGTCAAATTCAACAAACACCCTCAGGGTAAAATTGGCTTCCATGCTCAGATTAATTATCTGGTTCTAGCCTTCACTTAAATTTGGCTTGATTGTTCTTTCCTATTTTATCAGCTCAGCAGTGTTTTTAAGAAGGTTATTTTTTATATTTCACCTGGCAGTTTTGGTTGTGTTTGGCAAGAGCCTCAGCCAGAACACCTGGCCAGCTCTGGTACCAAAATAGAAGTTAGACTTGCACTTAGATTTCCATGAACTTTGGTCAGTTTTTCTTTCTAAAAAAGGCATTCAGTTTGAATCAAGAAGAATTTCAACTCACTTCAGTCCCTTTTATATGTCAGCCATCGTGTTAGGATGTGGATGTTACATTTATGAATAAGACCTTCAGAAATTTCCATTCCAACAAAGGTAACAAACATTAAGGACTAGCAAGAACTTCAATTCTTTTGTGCAACTTAAAAAAATGTTTATTTAAGAGACAGAGGAGAGAGTAAGCAGGAGAGGGACAGAGAGAGAGGGAGAGCGAGAATCCCAAGCAGGCTCTGCACTGTCAGCTGGAGTCTAAAACGGGACCCGAACCCAAAAACCATGAGATCATGACCTGAGCTAAAACCAAGAGTCAGACGCTTAACTGACTGCACCACCCAGATGCCCCAACTGTGGAACTTTTTTTTAAGACTATTTTTTTAGAGCAGCTTTAGGTTTAATATTTGTTTTAATATGAAATTTATTGTCAAATTGGTTTCCATACAACACCCAGTGCTCATCCCAACAGGTGCCCTCCTCATGGCCAAATAAAATTGAGAGAAAGTTATATTGTGCTGAACATTTTTGCCAGCATTTGCTGCTACCTGTCTTCTGCATTTCGGCAATTCTAATAAGTGTGTGACAGGATCTTACTATTGTTCTCATTTGTATTTTGCTAATGACATATGGTATGGAACATCTTTTCCTATCCTTATTTGCTGCCTGTATATCTTCTTTGTAGAGGTGTCAAGGTTTTTGGCCCATTTTTTTTAATCTGGTTGTTTGTTTTCTTATTGGTAAGTTTTCAGAAGTCTTTGTAATTTGGGTTAACAATCTTTAATCATATGTATCTTTGCATCTATCTTCTCCCAGTCTGTGGCTTCTCTTCTAAAGCTCGTCTTTAGCAGAGCAGAGGTGTTTTAATTTTAATGAAGTCCAGCTTATCAGTTTTTATTACTTTGTAATTTAGACCCCATTTGTATTGCCATTCCTTCATTTCATTTTTCTTCATAGTTGATTCGCTATAGGCAATTCGAATGTTACCTCCTGCTCTTAGGTGCAAGACTCAGATGAAAGTCTGAGATCCAAAGTCTAAGATCCAAATTTCTGATTCAAAGTCATTAGTCTGAATTGTGCTGCTGTTACAGAAATAAACAGAGGGATACATTATCATCACAGGGAATGCAGGAGGATATGAGGAGAATATTCATAGCCACATTGTACAGAGCCGTCAGGAATGTGATAGTGTTCAGGCTGGTTTGAGTCTTGGGTAATAAAGGTTTAGGAAGTATGAATGTTTCAGGGTTAACTCCCTGGTGAAATGTACTCTCAACACTGGTTTGTGGCAAGAGAGAGAGGCGGGCAGACTATAATGTAACTTTCAAGCTCTGAAACTTCAAGAAAGTCCATAAAAGTGGGATTTGGGGAAAAGCCAAAAAGTACTTACTCCTAGTAAAAAGGGTCTTCCTATACCTAATAAGCAAAGAGTTTAAAATATAAGTCTGTGTGGAACTAAGCTGAGTCCTCACAGATTGAATTCCTGCTGACAACTGGGAGAGTGAATTCCTTTTAAATTTCTCAAATTTTGTATCTTCAAACAAGCCAGATTTTATAGTTTCCTACTGCTAAAATCAACTAGTCTCTATTGACTTGCAATAATCAGTCTTTTATAAGTTTGGGGGGGCAGTGGAATGTTTGTCTTTCCATTTCCTTACAATCCACGATTGAACACATGCAAGTAATATAAATATTAGTCTATAAGGATCTATCAACATATCACTGATTTTTGGCAGCTGTTTATACAAAAGAATTTCAAAAACTGATTAAGAAGTAGTTACATATTCTTAGGGGGTATTTTTCTGGCTTTGAGCCAACAAAAGCTTACATCTGTAAAGTTTAAAAGGATTCTTCTTATAGATCAACTTTATGTTCAGCAAGAATTAGAAGCACAAACACACATATACCCATTTTATCCAGCTAGCCAAAGTGAATATCTTAGTATTTTTAGGTGGGATCTCATTTTGAAAGTCTGGCTCATACTTGAGAAAATAAATATCTAAAATGTGTAGAACCATAATTGAAGCAAGCCCACTTGATATGTGGAAACTTTACACATACAAAAAAAGGCAGAAATGTTCCTCAAAGCAACTTTGGGCTTCAGCACTTACTGGGTGTAGGTAAATTGACCAGAGAGCAGGTGGAGGTCCAAGTATTGGAGATCTAAGAACTGAGTACTAGGAAAAAGTGAGGGAACATTTCTCTATAGCACTCCTAAAATAGCATATTTTCTATAAGCCAATAAATAAAGATGACCTAAGATCAATTAAAGCCCACTTCCTGAGCTTTACTCTGTTAGGCAAACTTTCTGTTAGTTCTAACCTTTACCACAATCAGGAAAAATAGGCATTGTTATTACTCCCATTTTACAGAGAAACTGAGTCATGGACAGGTTGTCCAAAGTTATAGAACCAGTAATGGTAAAACCAGAACCTGACATTATTTATTTCTGACTCCAAATCTTGAATTATTTCCACTACACTGTCAGCTTAATGTTTAATGTTTTGATCAAAGAAAATGTGCCTAGTTTCACTTGACACATATTTAAAAGTGCAGTGAGAGTCACACAAATAACCCATCTTAGTATAGTTTTAAATAAATTATATCTCCAGTGTTTGTTCCTTCTCCGATATCTGCTTTTCAGTGTTGAAAATACTACCTGAAATTAAGTGCAGTTTAATCTTCATTTTTTTCACATAAATATTTAAAGTCTTAGATCCTATGTGATGTACCTTCCCCTGAGTACTCTTCTTGCTCTCTTCTAACAAATTAATGCCTCAAAATGCTGAAGCTGAGGAGAAAGAAAATATTTGCAACTTCTTCTCACTGTAGTCATTTTATCAACAGGCATAACATATATTTGATCTTTGTTTACAGAAAGACAATAAATGAGATAGAAAAGTGCTTAGGAAGAAAAGAACATAGAAAAGTGAAGTAAAAGATAGCAAGACTAAATATAATGGCTTCCCCTTTGGACCTCTGTGCTCACTCATGGGTGAGAGAATTTTGGCAGTCCTGGTGACATGAGTTTACTATTATTTCCAAAATCTTTCAAATGTTGTTTTTACCAATGGGGAGAGATTTCTGGACTAGTGATTATAAACATACTTGATTAAACAAGATAATGGACTTGATTAACTGTGATAATGTACGTAAACATTCATGTTATCCAGTAAGGACCTAATTAACAAATATTCCTATTTCTTTCTCTCCTTTATTTTTAAAAAAAGTATTTTCTCTAGAACTTCTGATCTTGTATAGAAAGCATATTTAGAGTGTTAGATAAATTTGTTCTCATAGCCTGATTCTACCTCCCCATAGCTACATGATGGGGGTTTTATTTAGTCGACTGCAGCAAGTAAGAACATACCCACATGGAATCACATGGGGATTTGAGAAGGGCCATTTATAGTTCTGGGCTTGTGTTTATTATTCTCAAGGGAGATTATGGGATCTTGGCTTGGCTTAGATCTCTTCAAGAAGGAGCAGTTGAGTGATTAGATTCTCAGTAATCTTTGTTCACCAGGTAGGATAATGATGCTGGCCTTGGAACATCATTGATAAGAAAGCAAAAATCACTCAGAAAATGGGGTCATGAGCCCTGTTTTTAGCTGTAATGTGGCCTTATGATAAATACTGTTTACATAACCATGTCCACGTCTTATGGGAAACTGTTTTACCAGTATTGCTGGGTTTCACTTTCTCAAGAATATATTGCGACACAACCATGAAAAGTTTTAAGAGCCAACATAGGTCCACTGAGTTGGTGTATGCTTTTACCTGGCTTCTGATCAGTTGACAAATAATTGAAATAATAAAACAGGACAAGACCTTAGAAGTTGTCATTTTATGAATGGGGAGCCTGCAGCTTAGGGAACTGGCAACTACCTCAGGATCCCCGAGGTGGCTTGTGCCATGAGAGGATTAGAACCTAGATCCCTGACAGTTGGCCCAGGACCCTTTACATGAAACCAGTCCACCCATGGATACACAGTGACTGGAACATCAGGGCCATGTGTGAAGTGTTTGCAGATGATTTGTTACTGATCTGAAGTGATGCCGTATACCCATTTTCAAGCTGTAAAAATTGAAAACATCCAGTTAAAATTCTCTCTTGACTTCAATCCCCTCTCTCATCCCTACCACCATATAACTTTATTATGAGTTCATTTGATATGCGCAGACGTGTGCATTTGACTGTTATACAAATGTAAAATATAGTACTATGTAATTGTTTTTGCACTTTTCTTTCCTCCTAACTAATAATACATCTTAGAGATTGCTCTATATCAGTAGGCATAAAGTCTGGAAACACAGATGGCATTATTTTATTATTTTACAATGTGAAGGTGTCCTTGATTATATTCTATATACTTTCCTACATCTCCAGACTTTACCATTTTTTCATTTATTAAAGAATAGCTACCTAGCTAACCATTTAATTAAAATGCATGTATTTTCATGAAAAAATTATGTGGAGTAGTGAAGGTATTGAGATACAAAATCAGTGTGCTAGGTATCGTTCATGAGAATTTGCAGGCTATTTTTCCCAAGGGTCATGAGAAATATGAGGAAAAAAATACGTAGTTTGAATACCACTTGTCTTTGTCCATTTGGGCTGCTATGACAAACTAACACAGACTGGGTAGCTTATGAACAACAGAAATTTATTTCTCGTAGTTTTGAAGGCTGGGAAGTACAAGCTCAAGGTGTCAGCGTGGCTGAGTGAGGGCTCTCTTCCAGTTTGCAGACTTCTGGCTGTATCCTCACATGGTGGAATGGGCCTGGGACCTTGGTGGGGTCTCTTTTGTAAGCACTAATCCCATTCACAAGGGTTCTACCCTCCTGGCCTAACTACCTCTCCAAGGCCCCACCTCCTAATACCATCACTTGGGACTTTAGGATTTCAACATATGAATTTGCAGGGCTGGGGAACACAAGCATTCAGATCATAGCACTGCTCTTTCTGCCGTATATAGACTTAACTCTGCATTTCCAATTCTTGACCTTCAAGGTACTGTTCACAAAATCTGGCTGATTATAAAGAAATAGGATGATAAAACATCAAGTAGCAGATTAAGGAAGATACATAAAACATGATATCCTAGTCTTAATTTCCAAAGGCTTAAATGTTCCAATATTAAACACAGGACCAGTGAGGGATTTTCCATGTGTCCCTTGAGAACTTGTTACAGCATTGCTGTGGTGTGTTTGAGTGAAGCAGTTTCTTACCTTAATCCATCCTACCATGGAATCATTTTACAGCCCTCTAGGCCTGTTTTATTTGATGTACATTCCTTTTCTGAACCTGGAAACAAGGGTAAAGCCTGCACAACCACATTCTCTCCCTTTGGAATCCAGCTTTATATCTTTATCTGCTTTTTCTTGGTCCACCCTCTTATACTTTGTTATTAATCCCAAATAGTTTGTCCTTCCATATGTCTCTCTATTTCTTCCAGGATGAGGGTTTCATAGAAAGAAATTCTTTATGTAGTTTTGTAGAAATAATTCCATCATGGAATTCTAATACTTCTGAATTGGCTCTCATATTTGGCTCTACATTATGTTTCATTATAAAGCGATTAACTTTAAAATGGATAAAATACAGAAGTGGATAGTGTTGTATTCATTTAATTCAGGGTGTTTTAATGGTACATTAAACACGTGCAATTCACAGTGACCACAATATATATTAAGTTAAAAAAATTGAAGTAGGAAGTTTTTGGTAAATATAACAAATGAACTTCTAATCACAGCTACTTTTAATGTGTTCACTGTTCTATAAAACTATAAACATGGCAACTGTGATTGGAAACCTGCTCTATTAAGAACAGTAAATTAAGAGTATTAAATTAGTTTCTCTTGGTTACCAAGATTAAGATAAAAAGTCAAAAGTGCATACTGCTCATATAGCTTTTTAATTAAACTGTCTACAATTACTGTGTGTCATAAAATGGCACGTGACATGCTTTAATTTGCCCATGCCACTTTATGTAAAAGACATTGCCATTGTATTTGCTTTCACTAGGTTATCTCTATTCTCTGTTCCACATTTTTAAAAGAGTATTTTCTAGAGTAGCAAGCCAGTCACTGAATGTTAGATTATACAGGCTGTGTGTCCATGCAGAAGTAGTCTACCCTAGGTGAGTATCAATTGTTCATAAAGAGCCCAGTAACTGACAGGTGGTCACCAAGCAATCTGAGTTAACTAATTTCTCATAGAAATAAAATGCATTGATTACATTGAAATCATAATCTAACATACAGTAGACTAAGATTGAGTTAATAGTTTACTGAATTTTAGAGATACATAAGAGTTTAGACTAAGGTTTCTCAATGTCAGCACTGCTGATATGTGGGGCCAGGTAATTTTTTCTTCTAGGGCGCTGGCCGGGGTATTGTACATTGTTTAGCAGCATCCCACTAGTGGCTTCTACCCACTAGAATCACTAAACTCACTTCACCGCAGCTGTGACAACCCAAAAGGTTTCAAGATTTTATGAAATGTATTTTAGAGGACAAAGTTGCCTCCTTTTGAGATACTGTGGTTTATCAAATGGGAAAACTGAAAGCTGGGTGGATAAAAGTACTTGGCAGGGATCACTAAAAGAATCATATGAATATTCTGTTACATTAATATTCTACCTGAATAATTATTTAACATTACTACTTCCAATTCCAATTTCATAATAGATTTTTTAAAGCCCATATAATAAGCACATTCACTTGATTTGGGGGCTACTCTCTAGACTATTTAGTAGGTCATGTTCTCCCAGATAAACTAAGGTTCCACATGCAAGTGTTTTAAGGATTTACTCCCAGGAGAAATTATTAAGGGAGTGAAGGAGGCAGGATAGATAAGGGGAAGAAATCATGTAAGTGTATAATGTCTGGTGAGATCTCAGATTTAATTTAATCCTAAAGGGAGCTCTAGAGCATAAAGTACACCTCAAAACTGTTTTGGCCTTGAGGCAAAGGAGCTGTTCTGTCCTTGGCTGTGGATCATTCTGAGATTAGATGTAGGAATGTAAAATTCCTATTCCAATTCTGAATGTCTGTACTGGGAAGGAGGCCATGGATTATCTGGGGATTCAGAGAGGCTAGGAGGAATATAAAATTGCTAGACATTTCTGACTCTCTCTGTGGGCAAGGAAACTCCAATGCCCAAGGGTCATTCTGAGAGGGTTAAATGTGTGACAGCTCAGCAGCAAACCATGAAGAAGCCTGGCAAGTGATGCCCAAAGAGATAGTTGGGTAGGGCAGTAGCAGAGTCTACTCTGGGGGTATTGTGGAAAAACCAGTGACTTCAGAGACAGAGAAATACATATTCAAGTTCTGGCTTTGCTACTTACTACATGACCTTGGGTAAATTATTTGAATTTATAGACCCACAGTTCCTTTAAGTTTAAGGCAATAACACCTAGCCTGTTTCATATGATGTTGTGAGAATTAAACTACATATTAAATGCAAGAGGGAGATCACATAACAAGGTTGTTGTGCTTTTTAATTCTTCATGAAGTATACATCTCCCCATTTTTTTACATCTTTTAAAATTTCCCTCATTAAGACTACAACATTTCTTTGTAAAGGTCATATACATGTTGCGTTAGATACATTCCCAAGGTACTTGGCATTTTTTTATTCCATTGCAAGTGGTGGGTCTTAAGTTTATGATTCAGCCTTTTTCCCCCTAATATGTAGAAACACAATTGATTTTGTTATAAAGAATTAATAACCAAAAAGCTCATATATTTTCCTTAGATTATGTTGGATTATTCACATCCACAATCATATCATTTGTGAATGATGACAGTTTTATTTCAGCCTGTGTAATTTCAATATATTTTGTTTGTATTATCTGCCTTATCTTGGAGGTGAGGATCTCAAATACAATATTGAATTGCCATGTAGAACGTCATTGTCTGAAATGAAAATCTTTCAGAACTTCACCAAAGACTGATCATCTTTAGCAGGTTAAAGAACTCCCTTCTGTTACTAGGCTACTAAGAGGATTTTTCCTTTTTTAAAAAACCTGAATGTATGTTCAAATTTATCAAGTGCTGGTTTTCACTGAATCAGTTATATGAATTTTCTCTCTTACCAGAAATCAGTAGTTTACATTAACTGACTTTCTAATGATAAATTAGCTTGCTCCAAGTGTATTATTCTTTTTATATATTGCAGGTTAAGTAAAATTTTTATCACATCTAGGAGTTTGGCAACCATGTTCATGAGTGAGATGGACCTATAAATTGGCCCTTTTGTACTTTTCTTCTCCAATTTCTGTATCATTGTATATGATATTAGAATCATTTGTTCTTGAACATTTGTGAGCACTAGAAGCCATCTCCTGCTCATCATCCAGGCAGGGTTCCTTGTAATTCCTGAGGATGGGTACACTGTGGGCAAGTTGACTTCTGGTTCTCCCTTACCAGAGCTGCAAGATTACCTAGGGCTGCAAGATTTGGCAAATAAAAATGCAGAGCACCTAGTTAAATTTGAATTATTTTAATTGTCTACGTTATTTTTGCTGGGACGACCATAACAAAGTACCACAAACTAGGTGGCCTAAACAACAAAAATTTATTTTCTTAAAATTCCAGAGGCTGTAAGTCCAAGGTCAAGGTATCAGCAAAGGTTGGTTTCTTCTTAGGTCTTTGTCTTTTTTTGGCTTGTAGATGGCATTCTTTTCCCTGTGTCTTCACATCGTCTTCCCTCTGTGTATAGGTATCTGAATCTCTTCTTGTTATAAAGACACCTGTTACAGTGAATTAGGGCCCACTCTAATGACTTCATTTTAACTTAATTGCCTCTTTAAAGACCCTGTCTCCAAATACAGTTGTATTCTGAGGTACTGGGATTAGGACTTCAACATAGGAATTTTGAGTAAACACCTAAATTATATACCTCTTTATTTAGCTATATTTCCCTTATGGTTTATCTCTAACAGTTTCTTGTTTTACACAATATGCTTATAAAATTCTTTGCAGTTTCAGTCTTCCATTTCCATTATAGCATAACTTATAATGGTTGCTTTTAGCTTATTTCATTATTTTGTCCTTTGAAAATTAATTAATGAGAACATAGGCTCAACCTGAGCATTATGAGCTGGTATACTGAACATGTACTGGCATGGTTAACAGTTCTGACAACTGCTTTTCAAATTTGCTTTATAGAATCATACAATACCATCTTTCATGGCATCTTTCACTTTTCCATCCTTCAGGATTGTTTTGTATCCCTTAACTTTTTTTAAAAAAAGCACCCCTTGACAAAAAAAGAGCATCGTTCTCTTGCTGGAATAGTATTCAGGAACATCCATGTTACTAAATCAAATTTTTTGAGTGATGAAACCCATTCCAAATTATAGTCTTGGCAAATTCCATAATAATTACCCACTTCAAGTCAGAATTTCTTTTCCTGTTCATAAGTAATGTTGTTCATTTTAAGAAGAGACTCCATACATAGAAGGGAACATTTTTCATCAATTCTTTAACACATTCAACAAATTCTTTTAATCAATGGAGTATTTTAATAATACTGTTTGCTCTTCTTTCAGTGCACATAATCCTCTTGCTAGAGAAATATTGAAAACTATGAGCAAGAAATAAGTAGACTTTGCTCAGGGGCTTATGTAAAAAGTCACCAAGAGTTTTGGGGGCCTTTGCTTCAAATTTAAAATATGATATCAATGCTTCAAATAAACTAAAGATTCTTTCAGCTGCATTTGTTAAAGAGAGCCAATGGATGTTTGAATGAGAATCAAAGACTTCTCAATGCTAACAAAATCCCCAAGTTCTTGGTGATTTAATAACTTTAATAACTCAGTTCAAAGAAGGTAAATGTTGAAATAAGAATCATTTTATAACTATCTCTTCAATTTCAATAAAAAGGACATCAGATGCTGTTTGAATTGCATGACACGGAATATGGGCAGATAACCAACATCTACCATCAAATCATGCATGTTTTTAATCCACTTTAAGCACTTTAATTAACTCCTAACTTAAAAAAAAGGAAGTCATTTCAAAAATTGTTGTTGCTTATATAGTCACATTTCCAAATGATTTTTCTCACAATAGCCTTATAAGAAAGCCTTTTTTTGGTGAGAAAACTTTCACAAGCCAACAGAAAATGTATTATGTAATTGTCATTACATGCATCTGTGACTATGCCATAAAAATGGTGAGGCTTTTAGATCTTTGATAATCTCTGTAATAGATGGAGCCATTATATATATATATATATATATATATATATATATATATATATGCAGTAGATTTGGTCTTGGCACTTGGAAATTTGTTTCCAACTTGAAGTGAAATATTGATGATGATATACTGCATAGAAGGCCATTATAACTTCTGTGATTATTTTATCTTTTTAATCTCAGTGTCTCTTAAACAAAAAATTTCATTATTATTTTTCACTGTCTTTAGTACCAGTTGAGGAAATCCTGCATTGCTCATGCTCAACTGTAGGCATATGCTGGTTTCTGTCTGACTTTCCACCATTTTCTATATTGAATGAACCATTGCATACTGCAGAAAGAACTTTGAAAGGACTTGTTCCTCATTTTTTAAATGTCCACCATCCATAAAATTTGTCACAATATTTACACTTGTGTTGCGCATTTTGAGGTTCCAATATACACAAAGAAAACAACCTTTGCAAGAACTGAAAAGATTGAATTTGCACCTCTCTCCACCACCTCAGCCAGTGTGCCTGACACAAGTCTGAACAAGTCCATAAACAGGGGTGAATGGTTGAAAAGGTTGTGAACTTGTGAACTAAGAACTTGAACTTACTGTTTGATGCAAAAAAGCCGAACTCCCCATTTGCCTGAAGGGAGAACTATACTTGTAAGGCACAGTCTTTCTGAACAAAGCCACAGCTGACCCTCCATGAAGTTTGGCTATTGGGCATTCAGGGATTGGTGGACATTGAGAAGCGGAGTGTTTAGGGGCCAAGAGATGTTCATGGGTGTTCCTGTGGTCCCTAGAGTCAGGCTGCTAGGGACCGGCCAACTTGGGGATGCAGGGTGCCTGGACAGAGGACTTGCGGCTTGGATGCTGTCAGAAATGTGAGGCTGTCGCTGATTGGCTGATCTTCAGGGTGGGAGTATCACTGATTGGCTGAGTTTCAGGAGCCTGGAACTGACATTGACTTGCTGTCTTGCAGAAGCTTAGTTACTGGGGAGAGGCAGTCCTTGAGGGTCTCATTATACAGGTCGGAAGTTACATGTAGTTAATGGTGGTTACTTGTTCACAACTTGGGACTATGGCCAAAAATATTCTTTCTTGAATTACTTTCTTTCTTTAATTCTAAATCTCCCCTTTTGATCTTCTATCAGCCAAACCTCTGGAGAGACCAGATCTTTATTTGTGGAGGTATGGTTTTCAGCTAGTGTTGCCTTAAATGATTTAATTGCCAATTATTATGCTGGAAAAATAGTTGTAACTGCTACATTTTTATAACTTCTTAAAAAGCTGAATACAGGGCATTTAGGGTGTCAAGACAAAATCAATATAGAATACAGGACAAAATCACATAGAAGACATGTCCTATGTTTTGCGGATGTCAGTCCTAGATGAAGTCCATGTCTGAGGCAGGGTCTTGTAGCACCAAGTTTTTCCAGCAATACTCAGAGGGTACCCCATAGTTCTGTGGGTGTCAGGGTTCAATGGCTTCCAGGAGGAAGAAGGAGCTGAGTGGACAGGACTCTGGGCTTGGAGTCCCCATTTTACCTAGATGGCTCACTCCTCCTTGTTTTCATGGATCAGATTTCTGGGGAAAGCTTCAGCTGGAATAAATAGTCACATGGCTAAAATTTTCACAATCACTGTCCCCCAGTTAGGTAAAGAATGTGTCATGAGGTTTGAACCGCCAGGGCCCTGGATCCTCATTCTGTATGTCATGAGAAACTTGAGTTACTACTGAGCTACCAGCTGCCCAGAACAGACACATTAGTTAGAGGAGGTAAGTGTCTGTGTATTGTAGATGTAAGCTCAGCCTTGAACAAAGGCTGTTAAGAGTAGAGTCCTACAAAGGACCAAGATAGCAGATAGGCAACTGAAAAATCATTATAACTTCATATATATTATAAGCCACAAATACACAGGCATAGGTAATACAAAGTCAAAAGCACAGATAAATGCTTAGAAAAAAGAGCTTAAGGAAACATAAGAAAGTTTTCTCTAATTAGTAGATTTATGGGTGAGGACTTTCTCCTTTTAAACTCTTCCCTGGATTTATTATGTTTTGTGTAATTTTGGCTCCCAATAATTTTGGGGAGGAGACAGAATATAGGCCACCATATGCACCACACTTGATTTTACCTCCACCTATATGGCCTTGCATGACCTCTCTTGATCCAGCCGAACCTAATCTGCAGGGACCCTCTCCTGATAGCCATTTCCATGTTTTCTATGACTCACAGGACATCTCCACCTGGACAGCTGGGAGAAGCTCACCATCTACATGGCACACGCTGATGGATCCACTACACCCTGCCTCATCTCTACCTCTAACTGAAATTGCCACCAGCTCTTGCTCCTCAAAACTTATCCTCAATCTCAGCTAACAACAGGCCATCTTTAGAACTCAGAATCATTATAGACTTTCCCCTACTCTTTCATATAGTCCTTAACATCCTACAATTCAAATCTGTCCCCTCCTCACCATCCTTGTATTCATAGCCTGAGTCAGGTGCCTTGCTATTTCGTTTTGTTTTCTTTACTTAGTGTTTTCCCTCAGTATATGTTCAATAAATACTTGCTAGATGAATGAATGAATCAATCAATCAATCAATCAAAGTATTAGAGGTAACATTCACTGATTCAAAATAATCCCAGGTAGAGCCTCTGGCTACCAGGGAAGAAACCCAAAGTGTTAGAACTGCTTACCTAACTTGTGAATTCCCATGGGAAACTATCACTGAGAATGCTATCACTGATGTTTCTTTCACTGCCCCTAACACCCTCATCTCGCACATGGGGATGCTGGCAACAGGAATGGTACATCATGCTTCACTCATTGGACCCCACATATCTCCATCATCCCCTGTCAGTGTAACAAGGAAGTGTGGCATCTCCATCACCTTATCACATACTCTGAAAATATTTGCTCCTTGGCCCAATCTGCTGTGCCAGGCAATATCTGGTGGTGACACAGGCCAGCAAACACAGACCCAGGATACCAACCTCTTGTGTGCCAAAAATTCAGGAAGCATGAGAAGGCAGTCTGAGTTAGGAACACCATCTGGATTGTCTTTCAAGACATGTCCATAGCTAGCCCTTGTAGTCACTGAGTTAATTACCCCTAAGGCATTCCTCTTCTAATTTCTCCTTCCTTGCCACTGTATATCCTCTTCTACTACTCATGGTACTCCCAGCCTGTCTCAACTGTGTGTCATCATTCACTAACCGCACCCATTCACACAGCTTCAACCTCAATGGAGGGCATCTGCCGTATATAGGGTAGGAAATAGTTGTCTCCAGGAGACGTAGAGATAGCTTCCAGCCCAGGTACTTTGACAAGGGTGCATTGGAACCCCCAGAGTCATCAGGAAATGTTTCTCTACTAGAATCCATCAGTAACATCATTAGATGACACAGAGGAACCAGTTATGACTGATTATGTAGAGAGGATTCTAAAGTAGGGTGGGATGTCTGATAGGCTTTGGGTTCTTTCATCTGTAGACCTGCCCACTTAGATCACTCGACAATTTCCAGCTGGTGGAAGTGAGTCAGAAATTTTCCAAGCCTATTTACATAAGTCTCTTTGTATGTCCCACCCTGATCCACCACTTTCTCCCCTTATGGTCACTTCTCCACATGATGCTGAACTTTAAGATCCCCAACTGCTAGCCTCCTCTATGTTCTTTGGACGTTTCATGGACTCTGAAATTGCCCTCCTCTACCATCCTCCTCATGCCCCTCTCTATCTGGGAGTGTCCTGTCTGGCCCAAATCTCTGGCACCTGGTTATTCTAACCAAATCTTTGTACGTCAATGGTAAAAGGAAAATATCCTGTTGACATCAGAGTTCTAAAGACTTGATCAGAGGAATCCTGTGACTCAGAACATTGCTGCAGAATTTCAGCTTTATATGGGGAAGAGATTAAGTTTACCTTCTGCTTAACTTAATTAGAAAATAGGGAAGTACAAATTAATATGAGACATTTTTTCATAAGTTTGACAGAAAGTTAAAGGATTTTTTAAAAAATATGAAAGTAGAGGGTATTTACATATATTAATTGTGAAATATTAATTGGCAGATAAGTGGGATGATATTTTGGCAATATTTATAAAAATGTACAGTTTTCATACCCTCCTCACTTTATCCCAATTTCTGTTTGCTATATCTTTCTTATGCACATTTGCCCAAGAACTAATGTCCAAAGATGTTGATTCATTCTATTAAGCATAGAAACTAATGGAAATACTGATGTGTCCATCAGGAGGAAAATAGTTTAGTTATGGAACATACATACTTTAGAATCCTAGGGAGTGGTTAAAATAATGAGGTGGATTTATCTGTGTTGTCATGAAATGATGCTACATTCATTTTATTAAGTGACATAGGCAGGTGGGAGAACAGTATGTATATCACTATCCAGTATATTAAAATATCACAGTATGTTTTTATAGCACGTGTATGCATTTAAAAGCTTAAAATTGTCTTTACAATAATATACACTGTATTTTTTTCTTATAGTTAGCTCTGAGGAGAAAGCTTGAGTTGTAGAGGAGCATGGTAAAGGGAAGGGATAGACTTATGTATGTTGTTAGAAATGTTTGCAATGAGAATATATGCACTATTATTACCTTTGTCATTAAAATTTTTAAATAAGCTTAACAACATAAATATTACCTGTTTATTAGCTGGGTAAAATAACTGCTAGCTGATGCAAAACATAAAACATAAAATCTGAATGACTTAACACAGGTTTATTTCTTGTGCAAGTAAAATTTGATGTGATTTGGCAGTGGATCTTCACCAACTGGTGGCTCAGAGACTTAGGCGGCTTCTGGCTTTGTCTTGCAGTTCCACCTCCATCTTTGCCACTTAATGGAAGAAAGGGAGTGGAGGTGGTGTCCTGGATCTCAAATGGGTGGGCCAGGAAACGACAAATACTGCTTCTGGCCAGAGTAGTCACATGATCCTTCTTAACTACAAGTAGCCTGAGAATGTAGCCTTCCTGTGAACCCAGGAAAGAAGGCAAGAAAGGATGTGGGTAAGCGCTTGCAGTCTCTCCCTTTAATTGTTACATAGCAGGTGCTCGATAAAGAGCAACTCTTGAGTTTTTTAGGACAACAACCCTCTTCGTTTCCTGCAGTAGTTTCTGTGAAGCCCAGTATTGGCCTTGCAATGTACCACCTTTTTTAAGCTCCCACTATATGACGAGTACTTTCAAGTACAGGATCATATCTGATTTTTAAAGGAACCTTGTAGGGGCGCTTGGGTTGCTCAGTCAGTTAAGTGTCAAACTCTTGGCTCACGGTTTGTGAGTTCGAGCCCTGCACTGGGCTCTGCACTGACAGTGAGGAGCCTGCTTGGAATTCTCTCTCTCTCCCTCTCTCTGCCCATCCCCAACTTGTACTGTCTCTCTCTCTCTCAGAATAAATAAATAAACTTAAGAATGAATGAATGAATGAATAAATAAATAAAAGAATGCTGTAACCTCCCCCAACAGGAAAGGTTCACCCTTGTTCACTCAGCACATTTCTGTACTGCCCTTTGCAAAAACCTCTATAATTTCAGCAGGTGAGAATTAGCTCCTTCTTTTTGCTGCATGGTCAGTATCTTAACTTGGGAGTCTCTACTATACACCACCTGACTGAATGCGCCTGAACACCTGCATAGTGCTAGTAGGCACAGTGAAAACCAAGATTACCTTCTGGGGAAACTACACAAGTTACAGATATCAGAAGAATAATGCATTATTTTTTTTTCTTTTTTAATCAGTATAGCATATTAGGCCAAGGAACCAATCCTTGCCTTCTCAATTCCTCCTGCCTCCTAGGACTTCCAGGGTGAGAGGAATTAGAGTCAGGATTTATAGATGTTTGCTTACACAGTGATTTCCATGGTCTTGCCCCATGTATCCCTTAAGGGTGAGGCTTTGGTTTTTGACCACAGAGGTATGCTCATTCATTGGTATATCTTTTCAGTGGCTAGTCCCAAATATGACACCCCATTAAAATCCTACTGCACATATCAAGGTGGTTCCAAAAACTTCTCTTATTTCAGATTTACATCCAAAGAATCAATATGTTCTGTGCCTACTCAGACTCAGCTCACAAGCCTACTTGTAAAACACTTTGAGAGTATGGTGAAGAAGCCTGTCAGGGAATGACCATGTACCTAAATTTCACTGTTCAAAGAGAAGGGGGTATAGCAGAGGGATCCCATGGTGAAGGTCAGCCAGGAGATACCTGCAGGGAATTGGAATACTCTGAGTCAGGGGGCAGATAGGTGATCCTGGAAAGTCTGTTCCACTGGGAGCATGGTACAGTGTCCAGAGGAGGATACACTGAAGAGCCGGCCAGCAGGTCAGTTTCCAGAGTTGGACAGGAGGGCAACTGGGAAAGACTCAGGGGATGGGCACCATAATGTGGGCAAGTGTTGGGACTGTACACGTGTGCCAGTTACTGAGCAGAGGCAGCTCTCAAGGAACCCTGGGGTGAGGCAGCAGCACTTTGGGTCAACGAATGTCACATACAACCCCCAAATGGTGTGTGATTCTCATTTTCACGTTCCTTCTCTGTATCTATCTGGTTTTCATACTTTGGCTACAAGGTCCTTTTTTTAAATGGAGAAGCGTTATGGGGTAATAAGAGAAATGAGTTAACAGAACATTAGGGAGGAGTAGAATAGCATGGGCTTTAGAAGAATCCAAACAGGAGGTCTAGTTCCAACTCTGTACATTCTAAGCCTATGAATTTATGCACATTCACAAACTTTCTAAGTCTTACGTTCTTCATCTGTGAAATGGGCTTGATAAGCCTTGTGTTGTATGTGTGACTGTTAGAAAGTATGTATTATATATAAAGCCCCTGGTACAGTGAGTGGTATGCCTTGGGTCTTTGATGATTGGCAGTTATTACTATGATTATTTTGACCCCAGACATTGGTGTCTTCCTCTCTGGGATTTGTTTACCCAGGAGATGTCAGAGAATATGCAGTGCTGTAGGACACGGCATACCAAACCAGTCCAAATGGCTGCTTAACAAAAAAACCTTGGTAAATCTAACCCAGTAGAGGATAGATTATTTAATCTGGGCTTGGGAGAGTATTTCTCAACTGAATGCAACTCAGAATTCCTAGAATTTGTGTCAAGGACCAACTCCTTCCCTCCTTCCCAGTTGCCCTTCCAATAACCCATCCCTATCTTCATTTACTTACCTCCTCCAAAAATCTAGGTCTTGCTTAGAGCTTGCCAAACTATACTGAACATAACTTATTCAATGAATAGTATAGGCTCTGGATCTGCAAGCTCAGGGCAGAGTTCCAGCCCTGTGGCTTTTGGGTATCTCACCTCAAGGAAGTATCACCCTTATTTCTCACAAACTCCTTGAAGATGGTGTTGATGAAACACCTAATTTGTGCATTGTGTTCAACTGCACTTGGATAAGGATGCAGGGTATCTTCCATTTTTGTTCCAGGTGGGATCTGGTTAACCCATAATCCCAAAGAAGCCGCTAAGAATAGTTTTCCATCCTAGGCTTTAATCTCTCAACTGTGAGACATACCATCTGAGGATCTGACCCCTGGTCACCACTCTCATAGCCTCAGCTCATGTATTACAGCTTAATTTACAATTATCTCTCAGTGAAAGACTTGCTGTTTCCCAAGGTCACAGCCTGTCTTGTCTTGGGACATTTTACTTGACTGCCTTCATATGGACCCCCCAACTCTTCATTCCTTTTTACTTTTTCTTTTGGTATTAAAGGATACCTACCATTGTCTTTACATGATTGTTGATCCTAGCATCTAAAATTATATGCACAGGCAGTGAGTCTTGTTTATCCTGGCATCCCCACTACTAACACAGTGCTTTCCAAAATGCAGATGGATGAACTAATATTTGGGGAAAAAATAAGCCTGTGCACATGGAATGTAATTTATTAAGATTTATTTCTCATACATTTTTTTTAATTTGAGAGAGAGAGAGAGAGTGAGTTTGGGAGAGGGGCAGAGAAGAGAGAAAGAGTGAGAGAATCTTAAGCAGGCTCCATGCTCAGCATGGAGCCCAATGCAGGACTTAATCCCACGACCCTGGGATCATGACCTGAGCCAAAATCAAGAGTTGGACACTCACCTGACTGAGACACCCATGCCTTTCTCTCATGTATTCTTAAATAATCTAAGTAAATGCATGTATGTGTCACTAAATTTTACAGAATGGGAGATTAAAAGGGTTAAGGAAAGCTAAGAATTGACCATCTTGACCCCAATTATTTTACTGCTGAGTTCTTTGATAGTTCCAAAGAAATGCCTATTTGAATATCATTTATCTTTTCCAGATCACAAAATAAGATGGTCAGTTTTACAAATTTGTTTTACAAACAAACAAAACTAGTATTCTTAAATTTCATAAATGGCAATAAATGTATGACCAGTGTCATTCATAAACTTAGATCCTGGAGCTGATAAAATGCTACATTAAAGGGAACAACATTTGAAAATGAACTCTCCCTACCATGAAGAAGATAAACCTCCATGTTAGCCATATAGAAGAGGGACACAGAGACGTTATACATTGTGTTTCCTATAGCCACACCCCAGCCCTCCACTACTTAGAAGACTAATTGTTAATTGTAATGACAAAGTGAAGAAACTGCTTCTGACTTCACTAGGGATGGGAGACGCTGCTGGATCTGGCACTGGAATGAACCCTCTTGGTGGCAGTAGTGCTGGCCCTGTTTGTGCCTCCAATTCAGGCTCTCTCTGCTTCATCTCTCAAAGCCTCCTCATAATGGAATGGGAAGCACCTGGGGTCAGACTCATGGGTCTTGGTTAAAAACTCCAGCAATTTCATGTTGCTGGTTTTACTGTGGGCTCTGTGGCCCCAAAGGAATTCTTAGCATGGAGGATCACTGTTGGGTACCTGGTGGTACTCCCAAGTACTTTTCTTGCACCAAATCTTTGGTGATGAACTTCCTGGGCTCCCCAAAAATGGAGTGTTTCCTCCCAGAATATAGGTCCCTCATATTCAGCACTTCTCAGGTATCCTCAGTGGCACAATTGCCCTTCATGAAGATCACACTGAGGATAGTTATCAGGAGGCTGGTCTTGGGCATGCTCTCTTCACCCCAGAGCCTCAAATCATAAGCAAGTCCTAGTTTGTTAACAAGGGCATAACTGTGGCTGGTGGGGTCCACCTTCTTCACATCAGCCCCAAAGACCAGCTCCATGTGCTCAGAGGCTCTCCTGAGGATCTCAAGGAAGTTGTCCTTGCACTCTTTGATGACAACATCAGTCATGTGTGCCTTTTTGATGGGCTCTTTCATTTGATACTTGTGCAGCAGGAACTGCACCAACAAAGTCACCTTCTCATCTAGAGGGTCTACAGGCAAGTGCTCAGTGTCTGACAGGGCCTTTGATGAAGAAGCTGAACTATCTTCCTTTTCTTGGCTGGTGGAGCTCTCATCTGATTTGCTTGGCAAGGTGGGGGTGATGACAATGTAAGATGAGTAGGCACTCTGAGGACTCTGGGGAGTACTGGGTATTCTAGCAGCCAGAGCTTCCTCCATATTGCCAGGCATAAGAGGACAGGGTGAGGGAGAGGTCCCCTCCACATCCTTGGAGACCTGTGTGGCCTCAAGGCCCTGGATCTCATTGTGGGCATAGTGTTGTTCCTGTGTGCAACATGGAATTTCCTAATCCTGAGACATCCTCACTCTTGTCGGTGGAGCAGGCAGGAGGGTGGATGATAGGGGACCATAACCTAGGAGTAAAGGGAGGATGTGAGTGGCCTTATCTGGTAAACTCAACTGTGGCAGCTCTGATGAACAGTGCCTCCACCTTCCCTGCGGACAGTACTCTAGAGCCTCACAGATCTCCTGTGCTGTCATGTAAGAAGCTGGAAGAGGGAGTGAGAAAGCTCCTCAGGGTGCAGCCAGCTGACACAGCCAAGGTTTCCCACAGCTGACAACAGGACAGGTAGGATCCATTAGGCTCTGTGGATCTTAGGCTCTGTGGGATCTTTTCTCTTTTAGAGTGAGTAGTCCCTTCTGTCTTTCATTAAAATCCTCAGTGTGACCCCAGGGAGTATCTGGGACTCTATCTATAGACCCAAGGGTTATCACCTCAGAAGGAGACCTTAGTCTCTTTGAGTCATTTGAGTTAAAAGAAAGGGCCTGCTTCTGATTCACAGCTCTTCTCAGAACCTCTCAGCCAGCAAAGTCACAGGAATGACAGATAATGCGGGAAAAGAAGTAAGGGGGTGCCTCATTAAGCTACACCTTCCTGGGCCTCCCAGAGTTGCTCGAGGAAGCCAGCTGTCTGTTGGGGCTCTATTGTTCTTTTTTAAAACGTTTTATTTATTTTGAGAAAGAGAGAGAGAGAGAGGTACAGAGAGCATCCCAAACAGGCTCTGCACTGGCAGTCAAGAGTCCACTGCGGGGCTAGAACTCATGAACTGCGAGATCATGACCTTAGCTGAAATCAACAGTTGGATTCTTAACCGACTGAGCCACCCAGGTGCCTCGGGGGCTCTGTTGTTCTGGCATGTGTGGTACCCTCTACCTCAAGGTCATAAATTTGACCTTGACAGAGACTAAGATACTTAGTCTGCTAATCCGAGACAACAGCCCTCAGACTCCTAAAGCCAAAGTCAGAAAACACCAAAGTCCAACAACTGTTGCAGGGCCTACCCAGTGTGACAACATAAACAGGGCTCGGTAGGGCCTGTGCTATTCTGGAGTGTCTGATTCCTCCTAGTCCTTACTCAGTATCTTACTTAGATTCCTAGCAGGGGGTCTGGGATTCCCTTTTATGTTTACTTGAGGCCGCACCTCTCAAACAATGTCCTCACCACCCTCACACTCTCTAAGCAAAAGTCAGGGGAAGTCACTCCTGGCCACCCCATCCTCTTCCCAGGGCAGACATCAGTTCTGAGGGGCCTTCTCTATTCTGGTGGAAAGACCTCCTTATTCCTTATTCAGCATTTTACCTTGACTCCTGGCAGGGTCTGGGACTCCTCCCTCTGCTCACCTGAGGCTGCCTTCCTCAGAACATACCTCCCCTCCCTGAAAATTCAAAGTAGAAGTCGGGGGGGCAACTCAGTCTTACAGCTATTCTAGGGCCTCCCAGAGCTCATGGTGGGGACTGGGCTCTTATCTAGGGGATCCCTCTGTTGTGAGGTGGGTAGTTGCATCAGTCTCCACTCAGAGCCTTATGGAGAGAGTTGGCAGGCCTGCCATTTCTGCCTCTGCTGAGACCTCCCTCAGAACAAAGTACTTACCACCCTTAGATTCTGAAAGCAGAGTCATTAGATGCCAATTACAGCTACTCCTGCCCAACACCTCCCGGGGTGCCAATAGGGTTCAGGGTCTGTACAGTCTTTTCCAGTGTGGAGTGGATGTTCGTTCAGTCTTCGCTCAGCATCTTACCTTAAATGTGGTAGAGGCTAGGACAACTCCTCTCTTGACTGAAGGATGCACTCAGACTCCTGAGGAAAAGCAAAGGGAAAGGACTTCCAGGCCTGCCCTCTCCCTACTCCCAACTCAGCCTCGACCCACCCACGGCTGACAGTAGACCTCTAAGTGGCCCCTCAATGCTGGCAGAAGGATCCCCTCAGTCCTTACTCAGTCGTCCCTCTGTTGACTTGTGGCCATACCCCTCAGACAAAGGCTCTCACACCCTCAGATTCCTGAGGCCCCAGTCATTGGGTGCCTCAGGCTGACAGTTACTCAAGGAGTTTCCTGGGATGACAAAAGGGACAGAGCTTTACTCAGTGGAGCCCCCCTATTCTGGTGGTGTTGGTTTCCTCATTCAGTGTCCTCGGATTGACACTCGACCAGTCTTCGGACTTCTTCTGTTGATAGAGGCCATGCCTTTAAGTATTGGCCTTCACCAGCCATATTGAAAGTGGAAATTAGGGGACTTGCCTTCCACTCCTTCTCCTGGTCCCCTCCTCTGCTCACTCCCCCATGGTGCCAGGGTCCTCCCCAGGAGGACAGCAGGAGTAAGGTTCTGTGGGGCTCCTTATATTCTGGGTAATTAACCTCATTCAGTGTCTGCACCTGGAATCCCTTCAGGCCCAGTGATTCCTCCCTCCACCGAACTGAGGTTGTGCCCCCATACACCCAGACCCTCACCACTGTCAGATTCCCAAGAGGTTGGAGTCAGAGGGAGCCTCTGATAGTTATTCTGGAGCTTCCTATTGCCAACATGGTGGAACTCTTAGAGCAACTTCCATTCTGGACTCAGGGGTGCCCTCAGTCTCAACCTGGAACTCTTCCCTCTACTGACCTAAGACCACACCCCCTTAACTCATGGCCTTCGTTGCTTTTAGAATACTGAGGCCAAAGTCAGGGGATGCCATTTCTAGACACCTCTGCCGAGAGTCTACCAGGGCTGACAGCAGGGACGGAGCTTTATGCAGTCCTTCTCTTCTGTAGCAAGTGGTTCCTCTAGTCCTCACTTAGGGTCGATACCTTGGCTCCAGTCTTTTTGATTAATTACTTCCTAAGCAATGCCACCTCCTTGCCAATCTGCATTTGCCCCACTGACTCTCCTAGAGGTTGAGTCCAAGTTCCAGGCTAGACACTAAGTGGTGAAGCTTCAGCACAGCACTTAAAAAACACACACTTTCCCAAGGAGTCCTTTCCCAGACAGTTGGGAGCCTTCTGTTCTAAAAGACTTATTTTCTACAGGGAGCCTTCGAATAGACACACATAGAAAAGTGTTGAAGTGTTTTTGAAACGATTTGTTATTGATCAGAGTTAAAATACTAAAGTTGTGTTCTATGACTATGTTCTCACTGCAAACGTTTCAAACATTACAGTCAAAACAATTCTCTCTTGCCTTTTCAATCCTCTCTGCTACCTGCACCACCATATAACCTTATTAAGAATAAATTTTGTATGGATATAATTGTGCATTTGATTTACATAAATCAAATTTATGTAAATTACACAACTATAACAATAAAGTAAGTATGGTTTTGCTGTTTGCTTTTTCATTCAGTTAATAATCCATCTTGAGTAGTGTTCCTTATCAGTAGAGTGGCCCTAAAGTTTGGAAAACCAGATAGTATTATTTTATTGGTATTTGAAAATTGAAGATGTTCTTAATGGCATTCTATATGTTGTCTCTATTTCTAGACTGTATAAGCTGGCTTTATATATATATATGCCATTTTTTCCTTTTATTTAAAAAGTAAAATAGATGGCTATGTCTACAATTAAAACTCTTGTTCATATTTGTCTTCAGATATTTTCATAAATGGAAAGAGTGTTGAGATATACAGTTAGTGTGCTAGGAATTGCACATAAGGGTTATTAGGCCATCCTTTACATGGGCCACGAGAAATGTGATAAACAAAAGGTTGAGTACTGCTCAACTGTATACTGTACCTTTCTATTTTTTTTATAGACTTAACTCTGTATTTTCAGTTTTTGATCTTCAGGGTCAGTCCACAAAGCTTTATTGATCACGGTGATGAGATACTCACTAATGTATTGGAAAGCACATATGAAACAGGATAACCTATACTGATGTCCAAAGGCCCCCAGGCAAGATCCAGTGAGGGATTTACCATTTGCACTTTGAGAGTTTACGATTTTACTGCTGTGCTGTCTGAGTAAAATGATTTCGTCACCTAATCCACCTTGCTATGGAATCATTTTAAAACCCTATGAATTTGTTTATTTACATTTCTTTTCTGAGATGAATATGAGAGTAAGACAATCCACCTTTGGTGCCTGCATTTGATTCCTTTTATCTACTCTCATGGACTCTATTATTAGCATAAATTAGATTTAATTTCTCCATTTCTTACATATATTTGCATAGATTTAATTTCTCTGTTTTGGGGTTTGAAGAAAAATACTATTCATAGACTACATGGAATTAATGCCATCTAGAATTTTAATGCTTCTTCATTTTGTCTAGTATATGAGTTCATGCTATATCTCATTTCAAAGCACATGTACATTAAAATGGTAGAATTCTGAATTATACTGCTTAATTTGATATATTTTAATAGCATATTAAATAAAGCTGACAGTGGCCAATGCTATACATTGAGTCAAAAAGCTGAAATAGAATTTTTTTTAAACATGTAACACGTGGATTTGTAATTAGAGTTCTAATATGTTCAGTGTTCTAGAAGACTTGACAGTTGTTACTGGAAATCTGTTCTATGGAGAAAAGTAACTTAAAGCATTAAATCACTTTCTCTTGGTTACTGAGATTGATAAAATGTCAAAATGTGGATATCGTTTATATAGCCTGTTGTTTAAATAGTCCGTGATTGTTTTGTGTCCTAAAATGGCCCGGTGCATACGATGTTCAATATGCACATGCCTCCTGGACAAATGACGCTTATATTTCAAAGGGCAAAGTTGATATCCAAACAGATGAAATGACCCAGCCAAGGTCACTAAATAAGGTACACACACATTTAACTAATTAAACACTTAGCTCAAATGACTAATTTTAATTCCATACTCACAACATGATCTAAAAAATTAATACCATGCCCCCATTATCCTGTGGTTAAATTCTAGATGAAGTTACAGTGAAATATCCATATATCTGTAGAAGCAGATCCTGAAAAAAAATTCATGTGGAAGTGTGCCCTGGGTAAAGCCAGTAAGAAAGTAAAGGTAGCATGGAAGAAAAGAAGAAGAAGCCAAGCAAAGATACAGTGTTAGGTGAGGTCTTAGTGAGGTCCTGTGGGGAAAGCTCTGGAGCCTAAGTTCAACTTCAGAGTTTGCCTTGCCTTGTGGCAAAGGACCTGGGCTTTTAAATCCCCACACCAGTCAGGCATTGACTATGTCCCACCGTGGGATGATGAGGGGGTGGGGGTGAGGGAGCGAGGCATGGGGACTCCAAGACCTTTCTGACTCTGTTCAGGCTGTGAGACTCCAGTGTCCAAGAGCAATGCTTTCAAGGTCAGAGGCGCAGCATTTAGTAGTATAACAAGCAGAAGCTAGATGAGTGTGCAGAGTTAGGGGAAAGGATCTGAGAAGAATCATGACACCAGCAGGGCCTACAACTCGGTATGGTGGGGAAAACAGTGGACTTTAGGGATAGAAAAGTACATGTTCAAGTTCTGGCATTGCTCATCAGGTATAATCTTGGGCAGATTACTTGGGTAATCTCTTACACAGATGTTTGTGAATAAATCCTTTTCATTTTTATTCTGAAGCTGTAGGAAAATGCCAGGCACATAGTTGGCATTCAAGAAAAGAATGTTGAGTAAATGAAACCACTGAACCTATTTTTACATAGCTCTGGTGGGATTCAGCTTGTTGGGTTTTATTGTTACTGTTGTTTGTTACTTTTTAAATTTTTGTTCTCCCTTGTCATTGCATAGAACTTCACTTCTGTGGTTTTAATTCACATCTTACTGGAATATCAACTATCTCTACCGCAGAATTGACTCTGGGATTAAAGTTCACATCATAAATTTTTGATGTATATGTGTATTTAAAAAGTCATATATACTGATTGATTGATTAAGGGGACTTAGCAATTCCACCACTAGTCAAGAGGGAACCTAAGATTTTTTTCTTGCTCTAATCAGTCAGATCCTAGGAAGCAGATTTGAATGCTAGATTTTGATGTTTCCCATAAGGGTATTATGGGAAAAAAATTAAAAATAGATTTGATTACCTAATTATTCTTAAGATAATCCATGTTGATCTATCAGATCAGACTTAAATGGAGGAGCCATACAAAATAGAGATTATGAACTTAGTGCTCATTGTCTAAAAAGAGGAGGGAAATTTTAATTTACATTCACTCTGAGAGGCCACGAAAAAGCTTATTATAAATTACCCCATTATTAGGTTGCTCCAAGATCTATTTTTATTTGATTCTTATACCTCATGGGTCATTTGTTTTTCTTTGGATGCTGATGGCTCCAAGATCGTGCTTCTCAAACTTATTCCATGACCCTATTAGGATAAATCCACAACTTTTTATGTCTAGAGATGTACAACAGCAAGAAACAGTTATTGAGAATGTGCTTGTGCCCGGTACTGTGATGAGGATGATTTCATCTCATTTCTCATTTAATGCTTGATACAGCTCTATGAGTTAGAGACTATAATCATCTAGATTTCACAAATGGGGAGATGTAGGCTTAGAGAGGTTAAGTAACGTGACCATAGGCTTGTGGCTAGAAAAAGGCAAAAGCAGGATTCACATCCAGGTGATCTGAAACCAGAGATTCAGCCCAAACTTCCAAAAGGGAGAAAACGTTTTGAAAGTCTGTATTAAAACTCAAGATTCTTTTTGGGGAGTCCAGCCTACTTTAAGACATGGGATGGTGAAAATACAGAGAAAAGGCTTTGCTCCTCAAATCAATATAGCCTGCATCCCCAACCAGACAAATCAGAACATTCTTTACTCCACGTAACTTTCTCAAGATACTGTGTTGATCTGTCTTCACTCCTAACTCCAGTGGATACAAGTGCTTATTTGAGAAATACCCCAACAAGCGTTTGTACAATTAAAACACATGAAAGTCCCACTTGGACTCCTTGAACAATAAACAAGAGTTAACTTAATATGAATAAATGGTGGGAGGATTGAGATTCTTATAGAAAGCTTTAAGAAAGCTTTTTATTTACTTTTAGAAGACAGATTTTAACGATTCTATTTTAGGAGTTGTGTCCCCTTTCAGTAAAAATAGAACACTAAACAAGTCCCAATTATGTCATTTTCACTAACAAGAAAACTTAATTTCACTGCCTGTCATATGGGTATGTAATGATTGGATGAGAAACTCCATGAATTCGTGAAGGAAGTGTCACCCAGCACGGGGAGGGCAAAGACATGAGCAGGGCCATAGCCAACAATGAGAGGTTGTTGGCTTCACAGAGGAGACATGCATGCAAATTCTCAAATCACACCTGGGTCTCTGTGGACCACATCAGAGGTTAAAAATGACTCAGGGCTGGCATTAGTGAAGGGCTTGCTCTTCGCAGGGGAACTCTTTGCTTCATCCAAAATGCCAGGGCTATACTGGGAAGAAACATAAATTCTGCACAAAACAGACTTTCACATTGGAAGTGTTAATCCGAGCCAAGTAGGAAGTTGGTTTTTTTTTTCCTAAGTACCAATTATGGTGATCCTGGGGGAAAATGGATTTGGGGTAAACACCACCTGCATTGGCAGCTGACAGAATGTGACAGGAGAGTTTGGCATCTGAACCCCATTATGTATGTTATATTATGAGTAGAATGTGTGAATTCCATCTGTCCCAAGACTGTGGTTCTTTATTGCTAAAAACCTGTTTTGACAGACCAATTACAGATGGAAAAGACTCACTCATTTGTCTAAGCTGGGCCCCACGTTGCTCTGTGTTGTATAGCATGCCATAATTCAGTTAGTTGAGGCTAATTCTTAATGCTCTGAGTATAATGCTTGATGTTCATGCCATTCCTGGTTACTGTCCACCATCCTTGCTCTGGTCATGAAAACAGGGAATAAACACAGGTGGGGTATGTCAAGGTGGGAATTGGTAGCATCAGTTACCTTGTTTTCCATTTTCATACAAACAGAATTGGGAAGTGGAAACATTATTTTCATTGCCACGCTGGGGTGACCATACAGGAGGCTTCTTCTAGTCTCATCAATAAGCTCTGTGAGCAGTGAAAGGAACAGAACAGAAAGCCCTATTTCCTACTGAGATTTGTGTTGGCAAATCGTTGCTGCCAGGACCACGGGTTACACTGAGACATTTCTGAGCTTCCTCTGAGTCTGTGAACAAGACAAACTTTGCAGAGTCTGAGAGCCACAGGATTGCTGTTCTATTTCCTTGGTTAGGAGCAATTAATCATGGCTGTATGCCACCAACGAATGAAAATATTTTTCTTTTAGACAGCCAGGAAAGTTGGAAAGGAAGTCGGGAAGAGTGTTCCATTCTAAATACATCTTTATTCATTTTAGAGTCAGTGCAGGATGTTTTTATTTTATTAGTATATTTCCAACAAGAGTGCTGAAGCCCTGTTGCGAAGCAGGTCCATTATGCTACAGTCCTGTGGTCTCAGTCGCACCTTCTTGCTAACTCAAGGATGTCTTTAGTGCATTTTTCTCACCGTAATACTAGGACAGGCATTTTACTTCCAGTGGAAAGACACTAAGGTTCCCAGATCTGTGCAATCCATAGATCTGTGCCTAGGTGTCGGGCGTTTTCCTAACTAATACTTTATGCAAACTAGCTGCAGTTAAGAATTTTCACAAGATCGTGAAACTCATTCAGTGTGCTTTAAATGCCTTGTATGTGCTCATACAAACTCATTCCAGTGTGCTTTAAATGCCTTCTCATAAAAGTAGTAGGTGACTTTTTTTCGTTCCTGGGAAAAATGAAGTTTCAAGATTCCAGACTTCACCCCTTCCTGGTCCACCATTGAGGCCTCGTAGGTAATGGCTTCTCTGGAACCCAGCACATGACGCTGTCACCAATCCTAAATGCTTGACTTTATCCTCATGTTTTGCATTGTCCACTCTTTGAAACAGTTGGATCGAAATATTTTAGCCACAGAATTTCCAGTGTCTGCAATTCAAAACAAAAATGAGCACACAAACCGCTTCTGGAAAATTATGTCTTCTACAGTGTGTGAAGAAAAGACGGACGATGAGAGTGTTTTATCTATTTTTCAAGAATGAGGGAGAAATAATAAATGACGCCTATAAAAAGTCTATTATTTTTACGGTATTTTTCAAGAGTAATTTTTATTTTTCTTAGGATTTCACAAAAATCCTTGTAAACTCAAACTGCTCTGTTTAATGTTGCTCTTGCTCTCCTGCAACTGACAGGAAATTTTCACTTATGTTTAATTTCAGTTGTGTAGCATTTCTGCTTTACTAAAGGCTGTCTGACCTGAGGTTAAAAGTGAATGGGAATAAAATGTAAAAACCCATTTATTTCACAATTTATTTTTTTCCACTATATGAAGTTTATTATCAAATTGGTTTCCATACAACACCCAGTGCTCATCCCAAAAGGTGCCCTCCTCAATACCCATCACCCACCCTCCCCTCCCTCCCACCCCCCATCAACCCTCAGTTTCTTCTCAGTTTTTAAGAGTCTCTTATGCTTTGGCTCTCTCCCACTCTAACCTCTTTTTCTTTTCCTTCCCCTCCCCCAAGGGTTTCTGTTAAGTTTCTCAGGATCCACATAAAAGTGAAACCATATGGCATCTGTCTTTCTCTGTATGGCTTATTTCACTTAGCATCACACTCTCCAGTTCCATCCACGTTGCTACAAAGGGCCATATTACATTCTTTCTCATTGCCACATAGTACTCCATTGTGTATATAAACCACAATTTCTTTATCCATTCATCAGTTGATGGACATTTAGGCTCTTTCCATCATTTGGCTATTGTTGAGAGTGCTGCTATAAACGTTGGGGTACAAGTGTCCCTATGCATCAGTACTCCTGTATCCCTTGGGTAAATTCCTAGCAGTGCTACTGCTGTGTCATAGGGTAGGTCTATTTTTAATTTTTTGAGGAACCTCCACACTGTTTTCCAGAGTGGCTGCACCAAGTTGCATTCCCACCCACAGTGCAAGAGGGTTCCCATTTCTCCACATCCTCTCCAGCATCTATAGTTTCCTGATTTGTTCATTTTGGCCACTGTGACTGGCGTGAGGTGATATCTGAGTGTGGTTTTGATTTGTATTTCCCTGATGAGGAGCAACGTTGAGCATCTTTTCAAGTGCCTGTGGGCCATCCGGATGTCTTCTTTAGAGAAGTGTCTATTCATGTTTTCTGCCCATTTCTCCACTGGAATATTTGTTTTTTGGGTGTGGACTTTGGTGAGCTCTTTATGGATTTTGGATACTAGCCCTTTGTCCGATATGTCATTTGCAAATATCTTTTCCCATTCCTGCGGTTGCCTTTTAGTTTTGTTGGTTGTTTCCTTTGCTGTGCAGAAGCTTTTTATCTTCATAAAGTCCCAGTAGTTCATTTTGGCTTTTAATTCCCTTGCCTTTGGGGATGTGTCGAGTAAGAAATTGCTACGGCTGAGGTCAGAGAGGTCCTTTCCTGCTTTCTCCTCTAAGGTTTTGATGGTTTCCTGTCTCACATTCAGGTCCTTTATCCATTTTGAGTTTATTTTTGTGAATGGTGTGAGAAAGTGGTCTAGTTTCAATCTTCTGCATTTTGCTGTCCAGTTCTCCCAGCACCATTTTTAAAGAGACTGTCTTTTTTCCATTGGATATTCTTTCCTGCTTTGTCAAAGATGAGTTGGCCATACGTTTGTGGGTCTAGTTCTGGGGTTTCTATTCTATTCCATTGGTCTGTGTGTCTGTTTTGGTGCCAATACCATGCTGTCTTGATGATGACAGCTTTGTAGTAGAGGCTAAAGTCTGGGATTGTGATGCCTCCTGCTTTGGTCTTCTTCTTCAAAATTCCTTTGGCTATTCGGGGCCTTTTGTGGTTCCATATGAATTTTAGGATTGCTTGTTCTAGTTTCAAGAAGAATGCTGGTGCAATTTTGATTGGGGTTGCATTGAATGTGTAGAAAGCTTTGGGTAGTATTGACATTTTGACAATATTTATTCTTCCAATCCATGAGCAGGGACTGTTTTTCCATTTCTTTATATCTTCTTCAATTACCTTCATAAGCTTTCTATAGTTTTCAGCATACAGATCTTGTACATCTTTGGTTAGATTATTCCCTAGGTGTTTTATGCTTCTTGGTGCAGTTGTGAATGGGATCAGTTTCTTTATTTGTCTTTCTGTTGCTTCATTATTAGTGTATAAGAATGCAACTGATTTCTGTACATTGATTTTGTATCCTGCAACTTTGCTAAATTCATGTATCACTTCTAGCAGACTTCGGGTGGAGTCTATCGGATTTTCCATGTATAATTTCATGTCATCTCCAAAAAGTGAAATCTTGACTTCATCTTTGCCAATTTTGATGCCTTTGATTTCCTTTTGTTGTCTGATTGCTGATGCTAGAACTTCCAACACTATGTAAAACAACAGCGGTGAGAGTGGGCATCCCTGTCGTGTTCCTGATCTCAGGGAGAAAGCTCTGTTTTTCCCCATTGAGGATGATGTTAGCTGTGGGCTTTACATAAACGGCTTTGAAGATGTTTAAGTATGTTCCTTCTATCCCGACTTTCTCGAGGGTTTTTATTAAGAAAGTTGCTGAATTTTGTCAAAGGCCTTTTCTGCATCGATTGACAGGATCATATGGTTCTTATCTTTTCTTTTATTAATGTGATGGATCACGTTGATTGATTTGTGAATGTTGAACCAGCCCTGCATCCCAGGAATGAATCCCACTTGATCATGGTGAATAATTCTTTTTATATGCCGTTGAATTCGATTTGCTAGTATCTTATTGAGAATTTTTGCATCCATTTTCATCAGGGATATTGGCCTGTAGTTCTCTTTTTTTACTGGGTCTCTGTCTGGTTTAGGAATCAAAGTAATACTGGCTTCATAGAATGAGGCTGGAAGTTTTCCTTCCCTTTCTATTTCTTGGAATAGCTTGAGAAGGATAGGTATTATCTCTGCTTTAAACGTCTGGGAAGCCATCTGGTCCTGGATTCTTATTTGTTGGGAGATTCTTGATGACTGATTCAATTTCTTCGCTGGTTATGGGTCTGTTCAAGCTTTCTATTTCCTCCTGATTGAGTTTTGGAAGCGTGTGGGTGTTTAGGAATTTGTCCATTTGTTCCAGGTTGTCCAGTTTGTTGGCATATAATTTTTCATAGTATTCCCTGATAATTGCTTGTATCTCTGAGGGATTGGTTGCAATAATTCCATTTTCATTCATGATTTTATCTATTTGGGTCATCTCCCTTTTCTTTTTGAGAAGCCTGGCTAGAGGTTTGTCGATTTTGTTTATGTTTTCAAAAAACCAACTCTTGGTTTCATTGATCTGCTCTATAGTTTTTTTAGATTCTATATTGTTTATTTCTGCTCTGATCTTTATTATTTCTCTTCTTCTGCTGGGTTTAGGCTGCCTTTGCTGTTCTGCTTCTAGTTCCTTTAGGTGTGCTGTTAGATTTTGTATTTGGGATTTTTCTTGTTTCTTGAGATAGGCCTGCATTGCAATGTATTTTCCTCTCAGGACTGCCTTCGCTGCATCCCAAAGCATTTGGATTGTTGTATTTTCATTTTCGTTTGTTTCCATATATTTTTAAATTTCTTCTCTAATTGCCTGGTTGACCCACTCATTCGTTAATAGGGTATTCTTTAACCTCCATGCTTTTGGAGGTTTTCCAGATGTTCTCCTGTGGTTGATTTCAAGCTTCATAGCATTGTGGTCTGAAAGTATGCATGGTATAATTTCAATTCTGGTTAACTTATGAACGGCGCTTTTGTGACCCAGTATATGATCTATCTTGGAGAATGTTCCATGTGCACTCGAGAAGAAAGTGTATTGTGTTGCTTTGGGATGCAGAGTTCTAAATATATCTGTCAAGTCCATCTGATCCAATGTCTCATTCAGGGCCCTTGTTTCTTTATTGACCGTGTGTCTAGATGATCTATGCATTTCTGTAAGTGGAGTGTTAAAGTCCCCTGCAGTTACCACATTCTTATCAATAAGGTTGGTTATGTTTGTGAGTAATTGTTTTATATATTTGGGGGCTCCCGTATTCGGCGCATAGACATTTATAACTGTTAGCTCTTCCTGATGGATAGACCCTGTGATTATTATATAATGCCCTTCTTCATCTCTTTTTCCAGCCTTTAATTTAAAGTCTACTTTGTCTGATATAAGTATGGCTACTCCAGCTTTCTTTTGGCTTCCAGTAGCATGATAAATAGTTCTGCATCCCCTCACTCTCAATCTGAAGGTGCCCTCAGGTCTAAAATGAGTCTCTTGTAGACAGCAAATAGATGGGTCTTGTTTTTTATCCATTCTGATACCGTATTGTTTTTGGTTGGCGCATTTAGTCCATTTACATTCAGTGTTATTATAGAAAGATATGGGTTTAGAGTCATAGTGATGTCCATAGGTTTCATGCTTGTAGCGATGTCTCTGGTACTTTGTCTCACAGGATCCCCCTTAGGATCTCTTGTAGGGCTGGTTTAGTGGTGACAAATTCCTTCAGTTTTTGTTTGTTTGGGAAGACCTTTATCTCTCCTTCTATTCTAAATGACAGACTTGCTGGATAAAGGATTCTCAGCTGCATATATTTTCTGTTCATCACATTGAAGATCTCCTGCCATTTTTTCTGGCCTGCCAAGTTTCAGTAGAGAGATCAGTCACGAGTCTTATAGGTCTCCCTTTATATGTTAGAGCACGTTTATCTCTAGCTGCTTTCAGAATTTTCTCTTTATCCTTGTATTTTGCCAGTTTCACTATGATATGTCATGCAGAAGATCGATTCAAGTTACGTCTGAAGGGAGTCCTCTGTGCCTCTTGGATTTCAATGCCTTTTTCCTTCCCTAGTTCAGGGAAGTTCTCAGCTATTATTTCTTCAAGTACCCCTTCAGCACCTTTCCCTCTCCCTTCCTCCTCTGGAATACCAATTATGCGTATATTATTTCTCTTTAGTGCATCACTTAGTTCTCTAATTTTCCCCTCATACTCCTGGATTTTTTTTATCTCTCTTTTTCTCAGCTTCTTTTTCCATAATTTTATCTTCTAGTTCACCTATTCTCTCCTCTGCCTCTTCAGTCTGAGCCATAGTTGTCTCCATTTTATTTTGCAGCTCATTGATAGCATTTTTAAGCTCCTCCTGGCTGTTCCTTAGTCCCTTGATCTCTGTAGCAAGAGATTCTCTGCTGTCCTTCATACTGTTTTCAAGCCCAGTGATTAATTTTATGACTATTATTCTAAATTCACTTTCTGTTATATTGTTTAAATCCTTTTTGATCAGTTCGTTAGCTGTTGTTATTTCCTGGACGTTTTTCTGAGGGGAATTCTTCCGTTTTGTCATTTTGGATAGTCCCTGGAGTGGTGTGGGACTGCGTGGCACTTTCCCTGTGCTGTCTTGAATAACTTGTGTTGGTGGGCGGGCCCACAGTCCGAACTGATGTCTGACCCCAGCCCACCGCTGGGGCCACAGTCAGACTGGTGTGTGCCTTCTCTTCCCCTCTCCTAGGGGCGGGATTCACTATGGGGTGGCGTGGCCCATCTGGGCTACTTGCACACTGCCAGGCTTGTGGTGCTGGGGATCTGGTGTATTTGCTGGGGTGGATTGGGAAGGTGCACAGTGGCCAGAGGGGCAGGCTCAGCTCGCTTTTCCTTCGGAGATCCGCTTGGGGAGGGGCCCTGCGGCACCGGGAGGCAGTCAGACCTGCCGGAGGAATGGATCCTCTTCCGTGGGCCTCTCGCCTGTGCTTGGCTCTGGAGACTCCATTCTGTTAGTCTTCTGGCAGTTTTCTGGGTTATTTAGGCAGGTGTGGGTGGAATCTTAGTGATCAGCAGGCCATGTGGGGAGCCCAGCGTCCTCCTACACCGCCATCTTCTATTTCACAATTTAAATTAAAATAATCCTTCTATTTCATAACTTGCAAGGACTTGTTCATCTAAGCCTTTCTCTTAAACCTTTGGTCCCTGACAGTGTTAAATCTAAACTGTAATATTTCGTGGAATCAGGTCTCACTGTAGATAAAATAAATTCTAGTTTTGCTTTCTGTTTTCCTGTCCTCTGACAAGTGTTTATTAAATATCCATTTGAACAAGTCATTTAACCTTCTCAGGTCTCAGACTCCCCATTTCTAAAGGAAAGTTTGGGACTAATGTTTAAGATACTTTCAACTTTAATTTTGCATTCATAATGTTGCTATAGGCTTAGAATCCTTCTAAATATCCAAAAGGGTTACATATAGGAGTTGATACCATGACCAAGTAGACATATAATAGACTTTGTAGTAAAAAGGCTGTATTCAAATCTAAGTTCTGCTTTTCTGTGACTTCTGTGAGCCATAGTTTTCTCACCTGGGAAATAGATACACTACTGCTGTTGTGAAAACGTTGTCTGGAGAACTGGAATAAATGACAAAACATGTAACACATAGTAGCCCAGTAAATAATACTGGCTGATCTCTCTTGCCTCAAATTGCTTACACTCCAAATACTGAGAGAGGATCTGTGCAAAAAAAAAAAAAAAGATACAGCAATGTAATGTTAGAAAATGGTGTATGAAATGGGCAATTTATACATAATGGGCATCATAAATATGTTTTGCAACCTATCTTAGCTGTCCCGGCCCTGCTGTATTCTAAATTCTGCTCCTTACTTATTTCTGGTGATTGCCTTGACTCAACATTTATCTTTGGTGGTCCTGATTAATCTTTTCTATAGTAATTAATCAAATGAGGTCTGAAACCCTTTCCCCATACTATCAGAGCCAGGAATATTAAGATCAGGTGTAGGAGCTATGGCTAGGATGGAGAATAGAAGTTCTGAATTGAGAGGCAGATCACCTGCTGAACGGGGAAAGCTTCAGGCCTGAACACAGTTAGAAAGTCCACTTGTTCAGCTTGAGCTTACTTTATAAATTCATCATTCCCTACTGGCTGAGGTAGCCTGTTTGCTCACTGGGTCCTAACAATTCATTAGAGATAGAAAAAATAAAAATAAACAAATACAAAGTCAGGAGAGCAAAAATCCTTTATTACAACCTTCTAATGGGAATTGAACAAAAAATTACTGAGGGCTTTGAGATGCTTAGAATAGAAGGTATTACAAATAATACTGAGAAACGTCCAGAGTTATCTTTAAATCAAACTATGTAGTTGGCTCTGCATAATTTTGAGGGCCTCCACAAATCGCAGAATTGAGACATTTTAGAATAACAGGCTATCTAGTCTAACTACTTGATTTCAAAGATGAAGAAACTGAGGGCTTGGATTAAATGACCTGCAGATTAGCACATAATTCAGTAGGTTAAAAGTAAGGGACCTGCTCTGCCATTTTCTACCAGTGTGACTTTGGCAAGTATATAGCCTTTCTAAGTTCCATGGTACTCAGATGTAAAATGGGCTTAGAATAGTAAGTACCCCATAATAATCCATAGGATGCATGTAAAATGGTTAGCAAAATGCCTGACATATATTCAATACTATTATCATTATTAGAATGGGGATTAGAATCTGGCATTATAATGGTTTATAATTTGGAATAATGAATAGGAGGACTCAATATACTAAGTTGAAGAAAATTTTAGATCATGTTGATAATCAGTCTTTAAACTTGGATGTAGCAGAGATGGCAATACATAATACTTACCCTAATACTCTCCTCAAGAAAAACGGTTTTTCACTAAAAGCCTTCTGTTGTAGCAACAGGCAAATTCCCCAGTAGATACAACTGTTGATAAGAAGTGAAATCTATTTCTCCGTAACTTCGTAATATTTATTTACCCTGGAAAATTCAGATATACTTAATGATTTCAATCCCCTGCCTGAGGAGCAAAGAAGCCCAATAAGACAAATGAAAGAAGAATAAGAAAGACTTCAGATAGTATGGTTTGATGGTATCGAGGAGTCCTTTGTTATATTATGAGGCCCTCAAAGTCCAGACACATTGTGAGTTTTATACACAAGGAACTCTTTACTAAATAAGGGATATTATGTTCATCTATCTTACTTAAGTGTTTCTGCTTCCTATTAGTCTTTTTTCAGTTGTTAAGCTATTTTACAACCCAAATGAAAGCTCATAGGGTAAAGGGTAATTTTTTAAACAAGCCAAATTGCATTCACATCCGTCCTGATTCTGAATTGCACTATATATACAGTCTTTTCAGAAAAGACATAAGAAGACCCTCTGTGTCATTGCACTCCTCCATTTCTCTCATGCTAGTGGGGATGAACTTGGAGGCTCTTCTTGAGTAGAGGCAAACTTGTATCTCATTTGGGTGGTGGCCAGAAGCCAGGTCAGTGGTAAGTGGTCCTAAGGCTGTGGGGTATCAAAAATGGATCCATGGATGTCAGGACGCTGAATTTGAGTGCACAACCCAGGGTACTCAAATGTTCCAAGACTTTAGTTAATCCACTTTGAAACTGTAGATACGGTTCTGGATTATGTGTCAGAATAGCAGGCAGTATTATCTGATCCAGCTTTGCATTTTGGAAGGTGGTAGATATTAGAACAATTAATCTCATAATGTAATTTGAGGGTTTTTTTTTGTCCTGATGAAAAGCCAGGATAAGTATAAGACTCAATTTTGCCCACTCTCACATGCATCTACCCACCCAATTTATTTTTTCCTATCTTGGAGTTAGAGTTGTCCCCACTGAGTAGTAAACTTTATACCCAACAATACATAAGCAACCAGAAGGAGGTGCTTTATGGAGGATGCTATCTTAGTTCTCATGCGTTCTCTATAAAAGGACAGAAAATCCAAACACTTCTCATATGGTCACTGCTCATTTTGATATGTATATATGTATAATATGTATCGTGGACCATAACATCTTGAAAAATATTTAGATATATCTTATCCTTCAAATAAAAATTACACATTTAGTTTTCCATATAATTAATCCCAAGTGCATTATTTCCAATAGCCAGTTATGAAAATTATATACATCATATTCACCCTTCAGGTAGTGAATAGTATACTCTGTCTGAAAATGTAATTAGATCAGATAAACTAAATCCCAAGGAAGGCACATTTGCTCTCATTTAATTTCTCAATTGTAAGCCACAGAATGGCTCATAAAGTTGTTATACCTATTATTATCAGTAATCTTATTCAGGATGAAACAAACACTTGAGAAGCATTTGTTTTTATGCTGGTGTTAGTTTTGTTCCAAACACAGTGATTGTGAAGGAACTAGTTTGACTGAAAGCCATAAATTAAATATGTTTGAGAAAAAATAAATTGGGAAAAGACTGGACATAATTGAGTTTAAAAGGTTGGTTGTCTATGAAGGAAGGTTTTTGTTAAGGGAAAATGTATTACATTATGGAACCATCAAACTGGCATTCATTCTGTGGTCCCTAGAGACTTTCTGCTCATATCAAATGGAAGACTGACTTGGTCCTCAGCCTCAGGGCCAAGTTGTTCTACGGGTTGAACTCCAAGTTGTCTCATTACATGATTAATGACATCTGCAATAAGAGTGATGCACAGTTAAGTTTGTGGTGCTTCTACATAAATAGGTTCAATGTTAGAAGTTATAAATTATAAGGGACAGAATGCTCTTTTATGCAACCAGGAAATCACTTTTCCTGGTCGGCTTTTAATAACATTGAATTTATCAAGGGTTGACACTTCTGTTATTTCCTCTAGGCTACATATACATATACATGTACGTAGATATGTATATATATACACCTTAACTGTTTATCCACAATTACCAGGATATTTTTAAAAGAAGACAAAGAGGGGTTGGTGATAGAAATAGCACCAGATAGGTGGTTCCCAGAATAGATCACCTTCCTTTGCTGAATCACTTCATGTGAAGCAACAAGGCTGAATGTGAGGGCTTCAAATGCCAAGGTGATTCCTTTGATGAAGTTGTGCACTTGAAAGTGGAAGGTAAACTGGAAAGTGATAGGCACTACACAGATAAGCTTTAGGAAGCTAATTTACATTTCCAGTTCACGTCCTGGCAGGTTCTTTCACCCTGGTGGGAAGGTGATTTGGAAGGCTGTTTTGCTAAGTGGGAGTTTTTCATATGGGCAACTTAATTGAGTCTTAAAGTCGATCACTTATTAGAATGTGTTTGAAGCCACTTAAAAAAAAGTAATGCCCTGCTAGACTTTAATAGATAATTTTAAGTGTGCAACTCGGTGGCATTAAGTATGTTCGTCTTGTTGTGCAACTACCACTACTCTCTATTTCCAAAACTGTATCATCATCCGAAACAGAAACTGTGTACCCATTAAGCAATAAATTCCTACTGCTCCTCTCCTCTCAGCCCCTTGGAATCTCTATTCTCTGTCTCTCTGAATTTGACTATTCTGGATATTTCATATGAGTGTTAGCATACAATATTTGTCATTTGTGTCTCGATTATTTCACTTAGCCTAACGTTTTCAGGGTTCACCCATGCTGTAGCATGTACCAAAATTTCATTTCTTTTTATGACTGAATAATATTTCATTGAACATTTTTTACCATATTTTGCTTATCCATTCATCTGTTGATGGATTTGGGTTGTTTCCAACTTTTGACATGATAAAGGCAAAGAAAGGAAAGACTTCAAAAGAATTTATTTATTTAAATTCATTTTTATTTTGAGAGAGAGCATGCATGCACGTGTGAGCAGCGGAGGGGCAGAGTGAGGGAGAGAGAATCGTAAGCAGGCTCCACACTGTCAACACGTAGCCCTATGCAGGGCTCAAACCCACAAACTGTGACCTGATCCTGACCTGAGCAAAAACCAAGAGTCAGACACTTAACCAACTGAGCCACCCAGGTGACCCAGACTTCAACAAATTTAGTTAAAATACTCTTGGGTGGCTCTTGTGTTAGTCTTGTAGTAATATAATGCTGAGCTTGTCATGACTGAGTTTACTTTAATGAATTATATTTTAAAAGCACATGAGATATAAAATGCAGACTACATAAGGACTACTGAATATATTGTCACCTTCAGAGTATATTGGTCATCTAGATTTTATGCAAACACAGCCAACTTCCAAAAATGAGTGGTTTCAGCTAAGCCCAAACACCCACTGAGTAAATTTGGCTCATCATCTTCCATGCTTGATTTTTTTAGTCTATCAAAACAACCCCACCGGTCGCTACTGCTCGCCATGTTGCTATATACACTGGCTAAGTACAAATCAGTCTTATTTAAAATGTAAGCATATTTTGATATAGCCTATCTCTTCCTTCTCATAAAAATACCTTCTTCATTTGTTTTTTGGCATAATCATGGTCCCAGGTTTTCATTTTCACAGGCCACCATTTCTCAATTCCATTTGATTGCTTGTTCCTCTTCTTTTCTATTATTTTTTTTAACACTGGGGTTCCCCCAAGGCTTAGTTCTGAGACCTCTTATCTCTGTACCCCTCCTCTTCTTGACATAATTTCAAGCTGGAGTTCTCAACACCATCTACATTGTAGCAATCCCTAATCATATCTCTAGTATGGGTATTTCTCCTGAACTTTAGACTCCTAATGTTCACTTGCCTATTTGATAACTCCCATTTGGATATCAAAGAGACATTTTTAAAATAACATGTCTGACACTGAACTCCTAATCTTCCCATGCACCTGCTTTTTCTAGTTGCAATTAATGCCAACTCTATCCTTCTGGTTGCTAAGATCAAAGTCCTTGATGTTATTCTGAGTTCCCCATTCCCAGTATGTCAGAATATCCATTAATTCTACTTTCAAAATATATCCAGAATCTGGTAAATTATTTCTTTAATCACTTTATTGAAGCATAATTAACATAAAAGCTGTACATATTTAATGTATTTAACTTAATGAAGTTGGGTAAGTGTACATTTGTGAAACCACCACCATAATTTATGCCACAAACACACTTTCAACACAACCACCGTATTCTCAGTCAGTATTGTTTCTCTCCCAGATTGCTGTGGTAGCCTCCCCCAGTCTTCTCCCTGATTCTACTCTTGTTGCCCTACAGTCTGGTCTTAACACAGAACCTAAAAGGATCCTTTCAGAAGTCCATTGGATCATGTTATTTCTCTGCCTAAAATCTGTCAATGGTTCTGTGTTTCTCTGAGAGTAAACGCTCAAAATTTAAAAACTAACAAGGCCCTATATGATCTGATCCATTTCTTTAAAAAAATATGTATTTATTTTTGAGAGAGAGCACAAGCAAGGGAAGAGCAGAGAAATGCAGGGAGACACAGGATCTGAAGCAGGCTCCAGGCTCTGAGCTGTCAGCACAAAGCCTAATGAGGGACTCAAACTCACAAACTGTGAGATCATGACCTGAGCCAACATTGGACACTTAACCAACTGAGCCACCCAGGCACCCCAGATTTAATCCCTTTCTGACGTCATTTGTCAGTTCCTCACTACCATATCCTCTGCTCACTTTGGTCAAGGTCTAATGTCCTATCCAAACATCCCAGGTGAGTTCCTGCATTAGTGATTCGGCAATGACTGTTCCTTCGGTCTGACTTGCTTTTCCTCCAGCTATCCTTGTAGCTCATTCTACCGTCTTCTTGCCAGGAATGCTGCCTGTGGGTGTGAAGGTTGAGCTCTAACACCAGGGCACCTAGATGAGGGGTAAGTGGGTGCAGAACCCTTGCTCCTAAGTTGTGCATTTACACTTAAGGGCTGGTGCAGACCTTGCTTCTCAGTGAGATGAATTCTGACTAGCCTCAGAAGTCCTGGTTTTCTTTAGTGTATTAGCCATATTTTTTAAATTTTCTGTATTCTTTTTTTTTAATTTTTTTTTAATGTTTATTTATTTTTTTTGAGACAGGGAGAGACAGCATGAATGGGGGGAGGGTCAGAGAGAGAGGGAGACACAGAATCTGAAACAGGCTCCAGGCTCTGAGCTGTCAGCACAGAGCCCAACGCGGGGCTCGAACTCATGGACCGTGAGATCATGACCTGAGCCGAAGTCGGACGCTCAACTGACTGAGCCACCCAGGCGCCCCTTAATTTTCTGTATTCTGGTGCTTTGCTGTCTGGGACTTTGCTGACCCTGGAGGGACTGCCCCTCCCAGGGCTAGCCAATTCCTAGAAGTAGTAAAGGATTTGCCTGGGCAATGTGTCTTTCAAATGCAAACCAATCAATCCAAAGTCCATACCCCCAACTACCTCCTTCATCCAGCTCCTTACACTGTGGGCCACTATCCATCTGCCCTAAGTGCTCCACAGCCAGATGCCAGACAACTGGGTACAGTTCCTGTATCCCAGAGCCTGCTGAAATTATTCAAACTAGTCAATCCTAAGCATACTTATCCTCCCTTGCCAGAACCTTCTTATGGAAACTGCAAGAAAAGTTCTTGCCACAGTTCCTTCTCTGTCCCCTGTGCCTCATGACTGACACTGTTGTTTCCCCATGTGGCTCCAAAAGGCATTGCATGCCCACTCCTCTGGGGAACCATAGATAAGAAACAATCTTTTCAGTGGCAATCATCTGCTGATCTGTTGGCCTTACTGTACCTCGAATTTTCTGTTAATACACAGTATTTTAAATTACTTAATCTATTCTAATTTTTAAACAGCTCATATAATTTTCCAACATATATATCATTCTCTCATTTATTACCTACCCTCATTTATTATTTTCAAATATTTGATCATTGAAAATAAGAATATTTGTCTTTTTTCTTCACTAATATATCTCCCACTCTTTATGATGGTGTGTAACACACAGTAGGTGTCCATCAATAGTTTATAAATGAATAAATAAATGAATAAAGAGTGGTAGTGAAATGTCAATTTACATATATTTTAAAGGCATACATAATGCTTTTCAGTATTTGAATTTCAATAAACTCTAAAGTCATTAAGAAATCAAGGCACCTAAATGAAGAAAATCAAATGCCCATATAAAAATGGGCATTTTAGTAAGAAACTGAGATTGCCAAATTTAATTGAGATACATTTGTCAAGCTGGCTCAGAGTAAATGTTTATTAAGTATATATACCTACATTTATTATACATGTTGTCTATAGCTTAGGCTTATCCCTCCCCTGTTAAAAGAATGTCAAATTATTCAGGTAGCAGGCAGAGGTCCCTGGATTTCAGAGAAGCTGGATGCCTCCATCATCACCAGATCATCATAGGTGGCAGTAAGGGGCATTTGGTGGAAAAGGAATCTGGATAAAATGCCAGATTCACTGTTCTTACCAAGATACAGATTTTCTGTAATAAATACTTCTCAATTTGTTGTATGCCTTAGCCAGTTGCCAGTCTTTATCTAGATGGCTGTTTTTGACAAATTTGTCCAGTTCTTTTATATGTTTCTCAAGAGGGAATTTGGGAAGATCTTTACTCAGTCATTCCAGAAAACACACTACCCAGACATGGGACTTTTATATATCCATGGCATATAGCATGAGTGAGCTAGCACTATGTAAAGGATAAGGGTTGGTCTAAAAGACAGTCCAGATAATGGTAAACTAGGACAGTGGCAGTAGTAACAATATGATGTACAGTGTAGAAAGGTCTTGGCTGGTAGAAATGGCAGAGCATTTTTGGCTACTGATTGGATTTGGCAGGTGACAAAAAAGGAGGGTTTAACCCTTGTCTCTGAGATGAAGAAATTGGAACAGGATTGGGTCTGGATAGGAGAATGTAAAGGTTTTGTGGCATAGGTAGGTTGATGTGCCCAGCAGACTGTTGAAAACATGCATAAGAAGAAAAAATAAAATGCAGTACATTTTCAACATTGCTAAGGAATATAGTCTGGGATCTGAAACTTCTGTAAGTCTCTAAACATGTATGTATTTGAGGAATAAGGAGTAACTGTGAGTGACCAGATACACAGTGGTGAGTAGAAGACAAAAGACGAACTGCCTTAGGATACATCCACTGGCAGTATTCTGCCCTCATTCCCTGGCTGTGTGTCTAGTTTCTTGCCTTGCTGTACTTAGTATTCATATTCATGCTTTAGGAACATCACGATTACTTCGCATCATGGACATCTGTCCATCTCAAATAGTTTAACTGTGAGTCTCAGCAGCCATGATATTTCATCAATAGGATACCAGAGGGCTCCCTAAAGATTTCCTCTAGTCAGGAGTCTCCCCAGACCCCCAGTCTCTCTGATCTTTGCATAGTCTTCAGACCATTTTTCCTTCCCTACCATCTCTCTGATACCTCCTCTATTTATAAATGTTAGAAAATTATAAATAGAAATACACTTTAAATATGGTCTGAAACAAAGGGTTTTTTAAGCTTTATCTGTATCTGAAGAAACCAAGTATCATCATTTCTACTTGATTTTGTGCCATGTTCTTGGTTTTTATTATTTCTTAGTGAACAGGGCCCCTTAGTTATCATTATTATATTTTGCAACATAGAAAACTCAAGGGCATATATTTAATGAAGATGTTATTATGGTGATGAATGTTGTTATTAAGATGTCTTGGAAAATGAATTCATAATAGCTAAAATATAAATTAACTTCTCTCTTTTGAAAATATTTTGTTTCTCTTCATTCTAAGGATATTTGTTTAGGATAGCAACCAGCAGTACCCATAGCAAGACACTCTCCTTTGCCAGAACTTCTAGCAGTTCTGTTGTACTTGCCTTGGATGCCATGAGCTATTCATAGATCAGAACCACTCCATTCAAATTCATACAATTATTGCAGCAATTTCAAGTATGTGATACACATACATACATACATATATGTATCTGTGTAGTCCTGAAATTTTATATATTATATGCTATCATATGTAGCTTTAGAGAGACTCAGTTTCAAGCCCAAATTCTGTGTTTCATTCTTCAAGAGCCAGATAATATACTCTGGCCCTGGCCATGAGGGTGTACGTGTTTCTTATCCTTTGTAAAACAATGTGTGATTTCTCATCATCATGGTGCCTTGAGTTCACACTTTGTCACATGTCTCTGCTCCAAGGAGATAGTAAATGATAATGCTTAAAAATAGAAAAAAAGTGGTAGAGTCAGGCCAAAAGTAACAAGATAAATCATCAGGGACCATAAAGAGAAGAGCAAAATGATTCACTTTCTAGATGGTAAATCACACAAGTGCTCCTTGTATTTTGGGCATTAGGAGTACTTTTCAGATTCCATACTTGAATTCGGGGACTGAGGGGTACCACGTCCACTTTTTCAGGAGGCTGAAAACATTGTTGTGGAGTCATTGTTGTCCAGTAAAACCTCATGCTGATTGATGTGCACTGCATGACGTTTCTAGCTGGCTGAGAGATGAGATTCACAATACCCTCAAAATCACAGTGGGGCTGGGACCCAGAAATAGCCATGTCCAGTCTTATTCTGCAGGGGGTGGTGGAGAGGGCCTGTGGACCAGGTGGAAACAACCATGCAATCTCTAGATAGGCAAGGAAGACCACACAGAGAAGGGGCATATTTACTTTCTATTGCTGGCTTTCCAAATTACCATAAATTGAGCAGCTTAAAATAACACCTATTTTTTTTTTTTTAGCTCATAGATTTTAGATCAGAAGTCTGAGCAGGCTCAACTGTGTTCTCAGCCTAGAGTCTTGTAAGTCCAAAATTAAGGTGTCAGCTGGGCTTGTATATTATCTGGAGGGTCTAGAGGAGAATGTGCTTGCAAGTACATTCAGGTTGCTGGGGAAATTAGGTTCTCTGTGTTTGTAGCACTAAGGCCCCCAGTCCTTGCTGGATGTCAGATGGAGGTCATTTGCAGATTCCAGAAGCCACCTGCATTACTCAGCACTGGCCTCCTCCCTTTTCAAAGCTAGGAATGGCGTGTCAAATCCTTCCTGTGCTTCAAATCATTCTGAATTCTTTTGACTTTTTCTTCTGCCACCAGCTGGAGAAAGTTCTCTGCTTTTAAGGGCTCATGTGATCAGATTAGGCCCACATGAATAATTTCCATTTTAGAGGTCACCTGTGTTGTACAACATAACACAATCACAGGCACACTATTTTATAACATTCACAGGCTCCAGGATATATGGCCTAAGTCCTCATGCTGTGTTAGTATCTTATAGCTGCTATAACAAATAACTACAAGCTGGGTAGTTAAAAACCATTAAAGTTTACTCTCACACAGCTCTGGAGGCCAGAAGTCTGAAATTAAGGTGTCAGCAGGGCCCGTTCTGTGGAGGTTCCAAGAGAAAATGTATCACTTGCGTCTTCTAGCTTTGAGAGGCTATTGGGATTCCTTGGGTACATCTCTCTCTGGGTACATATTGGGTACCTCTCTCTCTGCTTCACCTTTACATTGCCTTCTCTATTGTGTGTATCTGTCCAAAACCTGTCTGCCTTTGTTTTTTTTTAAATATATGAAATTTATTGTCAAATTGGTTTCCATACAACACCAGTGCTCATCCCAAAAGATGCCCTCTTCAATACCTATCACCCACCCTCCCCTCCCTCCCACCCCCCAACAGCCCTCAGTTCTCATTTTTTAAGAGTCTCTTATGCTTTGGCTCTCTCCCACTCTAACCTTTTTTTTTTCCTTCCCCTCCCCCATGGGTTTCTGTTAAGTTTCTCAGGATCCACATAAAAGTGAAAACATATGGTATCTGTCTTTCTCTGTATGGCTTATTTCACTTAGCATAACACTCGCCAGTCCATCAACTGATGAATGGATAAAGAAATTGTGGTTTATATACACAGTGGAATACTATGTGGCACTGAGAAAGAATGAAATATGGCCCTTTGTAGCAACGTGGACAGAACTGGAGAGTGTTATGCCTTTGTTTTTAAAAATAAGAATACATGTGAATGTATTTAGAACTCACTCAGATAATCCAGGATAAGCTCCTCTTTTCAATATCCTTCATCAATATTTTGCCTTACAACATAAAGTAATATTCCCAGGTTCCAGGAATTAGGATATGGACATATATTTTTGGAGTCACCATAAAGCCCTTCATAGAAATTCTGCCTACCCCAAGGCAAGAGCAAGAAAACAAGAGGAAAACGTTAAGGAAAGCTAACAAAAAGAAATCCCATTCAAAAATTAGTCTGATGACCAAAATCCAAAGTTACATGATAAAATCTAGTATCAAGGATGAACAAAAAACTGAGACTTTGATGCCAGTCGCAGTGAAAATAATTGATGGAAGAGCCTGACAAGTAATGTGAGACACATATGTCTGACATAGCTCAAAGAGGGCTATGAAGGAATAAGTTCTATAAAAAAGCAGAACAATTTGGAATAAAACTGGTAGGAAATGAAGGTAGTGTAGTATAAACAAAACTAAATACTGTGAAATTGGAAAGTATTTTTTTAATGTTTTATTTATTTATTTTGAGAGTGTGAGCAAGGGAGGGGCAGAGAGAGAGAGGGAGATAGAGAGAATCTCAAGTAGGCTCTGCGCTTGGACTCATAAATCATGAGGTTTGAAATCTGATTCTACAAACCTGAGCCGAAATCAAGCCTGATGCTTAACTCACTTAGCCACCCAAATGCCCCAAAACCATTAAGTATTTTAATTGAAATAAACCTAGGATCTTTATCAAGAAGGATAAAAGTCTCCTGCTACCCACAATGTGAGATTATTTAATATTTCTGCTCTTGCATGGAGAAACACTGATAGGTAAATAGTGGAATATATAATTAATGTAGATCTCTACCAAGGAAGATATTTTCCCCCTAGATTATAATCACATAATTACTACAGCATGTTTTGTTTTCTATTTTAATATAAAGTTATAGGTTTTTTTGAGTTTATTTATTTTAGGAGAGAGACAGAGATGGCATGAGTGGGGGAGGGACAGAGAAAGAGGGAGAGAGAGAGAATCCCAAACAGGCCCTGTGGGGCTAGTGCAGAGCCCATTGCAGGGCTTGAACCCACAAAGCCGTGCTATTATGATCATGACCTGAGCCAAAACCAAGAGTAGGACACTTAACTGACTGAGCCACCCAGGTGCCCCTAAAGTGACAAGTTTTGAAAACTTCATCCTCCCCAGCTTCACCTCCCCCCAGCCAATAGGGCACAGATGAGGATCTCCGTCCACACCAATGGTGAAGTGGGGCAACTAAGCAAGTGATTTAAAGGATGTGAAATGGAGGATCCCTGCACCATCAGCACAGTGATGTGACTGGACAAAGGATATGAATGGAACAAACAACAGCATTCAGGGATCTGGTATAACTGGATAGGTGACATAAACAGAGCAAGGAAGAAGAGCCGTGCCCCACTGAGGCAGTGGCATAACTGGACAGGGCATATGAATGGGGAGAGGGAGAGAAGTCCTGCCTTTCCAGTGCAGGGGGTAACTGGCCAGAGAATGTGGTCACAGGTTATAGACGGAGCTATACCCCATCCATATAGAGGTAAGAGGACAGGGGATGTGAACGGAACAAAGAAGAGGAGTGCCAAAACGCCTGTGCCGTGGAGGGACTGGACAGGAGAGAGAAAAAGAGCAGTAGTGTGCCATTAGTGCAGTGAGGTATCTGGGCACAGAACATGAATCAGGCAAACACAGGAGCTCGGGTCCTAATGTAGCCATGTGACCTGGTGGAGGAAGTGAACAATGGGAAGAGGAGGAACCACTGTTACTGGGTTGGGAATGTGAGCACAGAAGAAGCACCTGTGCACTGCTCTGATAGACTCAGCATTCCCGCTGCTATACTATTTGGAGGAAGCCAGGGATGGCTTTGATGCAGGCAAGGCAATGCCCTCCTGAGTCAGGAAGACCTACATTGCTCTTCTCCAGTGCCCCAGGAGAATTGCAAGTGTGCCTTCAAGATGGTATGATTTATGCTCATGGTATCATAAAACATTTCATCTGCAGTAGGCTGATCTGCTTTCCAGGGTGTGAGGTGACCTGCAGATACTATTGAGCTAGTTAGTGGACAGCCAATTCTCCCATCGTCCTGCTCAGAGCCTGTTGTGTTGTTTGTCTCGTATATTGCTGAACACTTTGAAAGCAGAGGTCTTAAATCTTCAAACACTGTAATTGTCCCAAGATATATACTACAATATAAATATGCACAATGGTTACACTCTAGAATATTAGTTAACTAATGTAGAATCCAAGTCAATGACCCAAATCCAGCCCAGGTTGTTGTGACTGAAAGTCATCATGGACTGTCTGGCAGCCTTGACAAACCAAGTTTCAGCCGAAAAGAGAATGGATCACAAAGCAACCCCTGCCACAGTTGGCACCTTATTGACGTTTCTGCAGGCATGGCCAGGAAATCAATGGGCTGTGAACGCTGAATTATCCTCTTATGCCCGGAAGTGACCCCTGCAGGCCAGGCTGCAGGATGTTAGCGGACTGACTTGCAGGAACATACACCATTCCTGGCTGCCGCTCCTTCTGCTCTGGGAATGGAGGGGCTGCCTCGGGTTCAAGGTTGTGGACCTGACATTCGAAAGCAGCACTGTGTTCGCCACGGAGACACCTAGTTAGCCAGATGTCTCTCCCTACATAGTTGTGCTACATTAAATGTGCCAAAGTTAAAGTACATTGAAAAAGATAAGCCAAGTCAACTTTAATGGGTAGAAACTCTAAACCTTTAGACAATATTTAATACGTAGGGGTATGGTGCTCGTGGAAGAAAGAAGAGGAAATAAGTTTGGGACATAAAGTGGGGAAAGTAACTCTAAGCAGTGTAACCAGGGTTCAACAGAGCCTCACCCCTTCTCCAGGATCCGGTGACTATAGAGTCAGTGCCTCACAGAGCTGGGGCCCCTAATGTACCCTCTCCAGTTATACCGATCGGTTAGTACTTGTGCTGATATATTTGTGGTTTTATATTTCTATTCATTTTATATGTATAATATTTGTTGTTAGATAATTCTCATAACATTCTTAATCAGAGGCTCAGAAATACACTTGCACATCTGACACCGATGAGCCTGCATCCCTGTCTCCTAGGATATTTTCTTAACCGGTTCAGGTTAGTTCAGGCCAGTCTTGGAATCCATGACTATCTGAATGTCAGCAATCACTCTCTCTCGGAATTCCTAAGCCCCAGCATCCCTGAGAGGTGGCCACGGAGGGGTTGTCTGGGAGAGGCTCAGCCGGGCTTCTTAACCAGCGCCGCTGAAGAAGTCAGCCTCTCCCTGCAAGACTGTGCCAGGAGTTATGTGTCAGGAGTTATGAAGTAAGCAGGTTGCAGTAGAAACAGAGATACTTAAGACAGTCCTGAGCAGACATTGTCACACTTTTCAGAAGTGTGCTACCAACACCCCTTTCTCCGGCTGACGTCTCACTGAGGGATTCCCTCTGCTCCCTGAGGACCTCACCTCCCTGCACCTCACCCACAAGGCAGTTCTTGGACGGGCTCTTTGGTTTTATGACAGTTTACGATAATTTGGATCATTTGGAATTTTGTGTGTCGCGGTAACCCAGCTACTGGTTCCCCAGCCCTCCCCTCCTCCCTTGTTGCAGCACAGTCCTCGGTAACTCGTACCTCATTTGATACCCCGAGGCTGTGATCTTCTTTTCCACAACATTAGCCTCAAGAACGGAAAACACACTCCCACAGTGACTTTTATAGCCCAAACCCACCTGCAGTAGGAAGACGAGGCAGAGAAATTTCCGAGTCTGGCTAGAGAAACTTAGCCACAGAGACATAGGTTGGCACAGTCCTTCATCTGCCCACTTTGGGCTGTCCTCACCCAGGTCCGCCAGCCCTTGGCCATCTCAGTGCCACGTTAGTGAGAAGTGCCAGTGACCCATGCACTCGGACCCTCTGAAATACCAGCCACTAACGTATGGGCTTCTGCTGATGTCCTCACTGCCTGTAGAGGATGCTGCAGTGCCCCTTCCCTGTCCCCTGGTGCCTTAGCACAGGAGCACAAGCTCTGCGACTTCTACCTGCCTGAGGACTTTGCTCGGCTGCCAGGGCCCACTCTGCCCAGTCAGGCCAGCTGCGAGAGCCAGAGGCTTCATGTCCCAGACGCGGCCCTCCGTTGTGTCAGAAAACATAACGGAGGTGCATGCGCTGCACTGACTCTCAGCGCTCCCCAGTGGGACTGAGCTCTAGGAATCATCCACAGTGGTAACTTCTTGATACTGTACCTTGTATTGGCTGCCTTCCCTGCCCTGTCTCCCGACTCCTGGGTGGCCTGAGATCAATCCCACCCCAAATGTAACTACTTGCATTTCAGTGTGGTCTCAGGTCTGCTTCCAGCAAATCCAAAGTCAGCTACCGCTTCAGCGCCCACATCCAGTATCAGATGACTGGCCCCGCTAGTCATTATGACCAGCACCCACACTCTTGACATGGAGGAGGTTTCCTGGAATAAGACTGGAATCCTGTCTCTAGGTCTTTCTCACATGGGATGAAGTATGTGAAATGATGCTTTTCTAGAACTGTTCCTGCTCTCTGGAGCCCAGCATTTATGTATTTTTCTAGGTCTGTCATGGAGAAACCACCTATTACACGTTTACCCTTTGCTGACAACACGGTGCAGGGACAAGTTCACTCAAAAATGGCAAACAGCAGGAGGTATGCCCTTTATTCTGTGTGCGACCACCTGCATGGCCCTAGCTCCGTGAGGGGGCCGCATTAACAACCCCATCAAAACCTAGGAGTGCTGGCTCCTAAGTGCTTCCCATCACAGACAGAAGGTCAGTCGCACTGCTCTGAGACTTTCTCGAATGGCTACTCTTTCCAGCCCACTGATGTCCACGTACAAATCCGTCATGAGCAGGCAGACTGTTTTGTCTCTTCACTGCTTTCCAGTAATACACTTCAAGCCCGATGCACATGAGAAACTTAAACAAGAACCAGACCCGGAAGCACTACTGGATTAGAAAGAAGTTTATCTTTACACGTGTCTATGTGGCCTCGTGGTTTCCCTTTCACCTTCTAAGTGACTTCTGTTGCTTCTTCTCCAACTGTCTGCCCCTAGAATTCACTTTTATTTTATGTCTGATTACAGATACCACCAATTCATACTGCAGAGCCATTTTCAGAGGACTTTGGATATTTTAAGAAGAACCATTGAAGATTAGGGACCTCCTGGGAAACCTATTATTTCCCAGGTAAGTTTATTTCATTTATTCATTTCACATTTATTATATATTTACTATGTACTGGGCACTGTTGGAAGAACTGGTGATTTAAAGACATAATCCTGTTAAGGAGTATATATTCCAGATAGGGAGTTCATAAAAAATTCAATGCTTCCATCATAATGCATGGCACGAATTAGCCAAATAAAGTTAAAACCTCAAGAAAATGAAAGATCATTAATGTTTTACTGGGAAAACACCACAACCCTTTTCAAATGAAGGCTATAAACATACCTTTTCATATTACACTTTCAAGTAGCTTTTTGAAGTCTACTCCTCCCTTCTGACCACCAGGCCTTTGATTGGAGAACTTCATCCATTTACATTTAAAATAATCATTGACAGGTAAGGAGTTGCTAATGTCATCTTGTCAATTTTCTGTGTGTTTTATAGATCTTTGTTAGCTTTTTCTCTTTTGTTGTCTTCCTTTGTGATTTGATGATTTTCGGCAGTGGTATGCTTTGATTCCCTTCTCTTCTAGGTCTCACCATCTGTAGAGCAATTGTTTTTAATTCTTTATCAGGCAGTTCATGGATCTCCATTTCTTTGCGGTCAGTTACTGGAAGTTTACTGTGTTCCTTTGGTGATGTCATGTTTAGTGGTATCATTCTTCATAATCCTTAGAGCCTTACATTCACTCTACTCTCCTTTCCCAGCAAGGGGAAGTCTCTTGGGGATGGAAAATTCCCTTTTGGTGCTGTGAAGAACTGGCCTGGGGGATAGGAGGATGCAGGCAAAATGAAACTATTCTTCCTATACTTATCATGCATTTATTCACAGGGATTTTTTGCTATAGTGTATTGCTGAAGCTTCTGAAGTGGAATTTTCAGTTCCCCCAAAGCTATTTTAATTTGTGGATAGCTGTCCAGTTGTTGTTTTTTTATAGTAGGATGGAGGCTAGAATATACTACTCTACCATATTGGTGATGTCCATACTTTGTCTCCTTTTTAAAGAAGTACTGCTTTCCTATGTTGCCAAGCCATTATAAGAGTAGATACATGATTAAATTTGAATTTTGAGAATATCCTATTTCCCCCTGCCTATCCATGCATGTGTGCCCACACACTACATGCACATATGTTCAGATGCAGATAGTGTTTGGGTCAGAGTTGGAGAGGATTGACCTAGTCAGATCAATCACATTCCACTCCAGTATCCTTGCTTCAACTATTGGAAAGGAGGTGTTTTTGTGTGTGTGTGTGTGTGTGTGTGTCCAGAATTTCTAGTTGTAAGAGTAGTGTGTACTTAGAACTGTATTTCTGTATCCACAAGGGAAAAATAATCTAGGGATAAATACAACAAAGAGAAAAGCAAAGTTTAGATATGGAGAACAGAAGGGTGAATCTTATTGACTTAATTCAACCTCCTAGATCAGATGTAGATCTAATAATATCTGAAGATAGCTTATATCATTCTTTTCATGCCATGTACCCTCTTCATGTCTTCTTTGATTTAACTAGTGCGAAAATATTTTCTGCTGTGGGTTCTGAAAAACACACTGTGATAGTAGGAAAAGATGAACAGAGAGTACTGTGTATGCTCATAGAACATGTGTTTTGTGCTTTGGAGTAAGTAATGAGGTTAGATAATTAGATGAGCTAGAGTATCTCCACAAGGGGAAAAACTCATTTTCTGTCTCTCACAACATGAACCATGAAGTACTCATTTGTTTATATATGACATTTGAAAAATACTGCTGCTCAGTCTTTCTTATCTTGAGGTCATCTGAAGAATCCAGAAATTTGTACAAGAAGGCTGTGAATTTATATGTTTATTATTGATAAAGTGGGTGTTTTCTATGAATTTTGTTGTCAAAACAACTTTTTGAGCTTCCTGAGGCAAGTCTCATCATTTCCATTTTACAGAAGAGAATAGTGGGGCAAAAGAAGGTTTTATGGTTTACCCAAGGCTATAAAAATAATTATGGGCTTGGCTGGTATTTGAAACTAGGTCCTCTGATCCTAGATTTAGTGTTTATGTCTCAAGACAACTCCTTAATCCATGTTCAGTAGTGTCTAGTTCACTGGGGGAACTTTTTACATTCATAAGATATCCTAATAATTTCTTTTTTTTTTACTCTTTTTTAAAAATTTTTATTTATTTATTTTTTAAATATGAAATTTATTGTCAAATTGGTTTCCATACAACACCAAGTGCTCATCCCAACAGGTGCCCTCCTCAATACCCATCACCCACCCTCCCCTCCCTCCCACCCCCCATCAACCCTCAGATTGTTCTCAGTTTTCAAAAGTCTCTTATGGTTTGTCTCCCTCCCTCTCTAACTTTTTTTTCCTTCCCCTCCCCCATGGTCTTCTGTTAAGTTTCTCATTTCTTTTTTAAAACTAGAGTTATTGAGGTATAATTCACATACCATTACAGTTCACTCATTTAAAATGTATAACTCATTGGTCTTCAGTCTATTCATAGATATGTGCAACTGTCAACAAAGTCAATTTTAGAATGTGTTCATCACTTGAAAAGAAACCCTATATATTTTATTTATTACCCCTATATTCCCCTGCTCCTGAACAACCAATGGACCAAAGAAGAAATCAAAAGGGAAATTAAAAAAATATCTTCAAACAAATAAAAATGAAAACACAAAATACCTAAACATGGGATGCAGCAAGACCAATTCTAATGGGTACATTAGAATGACAAATGTCTACATTAAGAAACACTGGAGGGGCGCCTGGGTGGCTCAGTCGGCTGAGCGTCCAACTTCAGCTCAGGTCATGATCTCGCAGTTTGTGGATTTGAGCCTCATGTCAGGCTCTGTGCTGGCAGCTCAGAGCCTGAAGCCTGCTTCGGATTCTGTGTCTCCCTCTCTCTCTCTCTCTCTCTCTCTCTCTGTCCCCCACCCCCTGCAATCACACTCTGTCTCTCTATACTTCAGAAATAAATAAACATTAAAAAAATTAAAAAAAAACACTGGAAATAATCAACCTAAGTTTATACCCAAAGAAACTAGAGAAAGAATAACAAACTAAGCCTAGAGTTAGCACAAGGAAGGTGATAATAATAAGAGCAGAAATAAATGAAATAGGGAATAGGAAAACAACAGAAAAGATTAATACATCTGAGTTCTTTTTAAAGATAAAAATTGACAACATTTTAACTAAATTTACCAAGAAAAAAAAAGAGGACTCAAATAAATAATAATAAGTACAAGAATAGAGTTTACAACTGATATCACAGAAATACAAAGGACCTTAAGAGACTACCATGAACAATTATATGCCAACAAATTTAACAACTTGAAAGAAATAAATAAATTTGTAGAAATACACATCCTATTAATACTGAATCATGAGGAATAGAAAATATGAACTGGATGGTAATGAGAGACTGAATCAGTAATCAACTTCCCAAGAAAGAAAATCACAGGACTAAATGCCTTCGTGAGTGAATTCTACCAAATACTTAAAGAAGAATTAATACCAATTCTTCTCAAACTCTTAAAAAATAAAATGAAAGAAAAGTAAAAAAATGACAGAAATAAAAGAAAGTGAGTAAAATAAAAATGAAAAAAAGGAGGAAACAATTGCAAACACACTTTATGAGACCAGCTTTACCCTGATACCAAAGTCATATAAGGAGACTACAAGAAAAGAAAACTACAGACAAATACCACTCATAGATATAGACGCAGAAATTCTCAACAAAATATCAGCAAATTGAATTCAGTAGAATATTAAAAGGATCTTACAGCATGATCAATGGGAGTTATCCCTGGGATGCAAGGATGGTTCAAAATATACAGATCAATAAATGTTATATATCACATTAATAGAATAAAAGATAAAAGTCATCAGACCATATCTGTAGATATAGGAAAAGCATTTGGAAAAAATACAAAATTCTTCTAGATAAAATCCTTAACCAAGTGGATACAGAATAAACATACTTCAACACAATGAAGGCCCTCTGTGTGTGACAAACCCATAGATAACATCATACTCAACAGTGAAAGATTGAAAGCTTTTCCCCTAAAATCAGGAAAAAAAAACCAAGTGTGTCCACTATCATCACTCCTATTGAACATAGTACTGGAAGTCCTAGCCAGAGCAACTAGGCAAGGAAAAAAAAACAGCAAAGGCATGAAAATTGCAAAGGAAGAAGTAACATTGTTGTAGTTGACATGATCATATGCATAGAAAAACCTAAAGACTCCACCAAAAAACTGTTAGAATTAAAAAGATTTAGTAGTTTTAGGATACAGAAATCAAAATACAAAACTCACTTGCATTTGATACACTAACAACAAATAAATAAACAATCTCATTCATAAGAGCATCAAAAAATGTTTAGGAATAAATTTAGCCAGGAAGGTTAAATAGTCATACACTGAAGTTTATAGGACATTCATATACAAAATTGAGGAAGGCACAAATAAATAGAAAGATACCACATGTTCATGGATTAGAATATACTATGAAAATGTCCATACTGTCCTAAGCCATCTACAGATTCAGTGCAGTACCTATCAAAATCCCAGCGTATTTTTCACAGAAATAAAAAAAAGCAATCCTAAAACTAATATGGAACCACAAAAGACCCCAAAGAGCCAAAGCTTTCTTGAGAAAGGACAAAGCTGGAGGCATCATATGTTTTGATTTCAAACATATGATAGAGCTACAATAATCAAAACAGTATGGTACTGATATAAAAACAGACATATAGACCAAAGGACCGGAATCAAGAGCCTAGAAATAACCAGACACATATATGATCAACTAATGTTTCACAAAGGAGCCAAGAATACTTTTTGGGGAAAGGGTAGTCTCTTCAATGAATGGTGTTAGGAAAATTAGATATTCACATGCAAAAGAATGAAATTGGACCCCTATCTTTTTTTCATTGAAGTATAGTTGACATACAATGCTATATTAGTTTCAGGTATACAACATAGTTATTCAACAACTCCATATATTAAGCTATGCTCACCATAAGTGCAGTCACCATTCATCACAGTGCAACGCCAGTATAATATTATTGACTATATTCCCTATGCTGCACCTTTCAACCTTTTGACTTCTTCATTCTATAACTAGGAGTTTGTACCTCTTAATCCCCCTCACTTATTTCACCCATTCCCTCCAGCCCCCACCCCTCTGGCAGCCACTGGTTGGTAGACCACTGTCTTATACCACTCACAAAAATTAACTTGAAATGAATTAAGAACTTAAACAGAAGACCTGAAACCATAAAATTCCTTGAAGAAAACATACAGACAAAGCTCTTTCATGCTGGACTTGGCATTGATTTTTTTGGATTTGATCCCAAAAGCATGGCTTAACAAAAGCAAAAATGAACAAGTAGGACTGTATCAAACTGGAAAGCTTCTACACAGCCAAAGAAATAATCAACAAAATGAAAAGGAAACCTATGGAATGGGAGAAAATATTTGCAAATCATATATTCAATAATGGGTTAATATCCAAAATATTTAAAGAACTACAACTCATTAGTCAATAAATAAAAACAAGCTAATTAACTGATTCAAAAATGGGCAGAGGGGCTGACTAGACATTTTTACTAGGAAGATACCCAAATGGCCAATAGGTACCTGAAAAGGTGCTCAACATCATTAATCACCAGAGAAATTCAAATACAAACTCATGTGATTATTACCTTATATTGTTAGAATGGCTTTTATCAAAAAGACGAGATAATTGCTGGTGAAGATGTGGGGGGAAAAGGAACCCTTGGGCACTGTTTCTGGGAATATAATTTGGTATAAACACTATGGAAACAGTATGGAGTTTCCTCAAAAAATTAAAGATAGTACTATCCACGATCCAGCACTCCCACTCCTGAGTGTATATCAGAAAGAAGTTAAATCACTATCTCAGAGAGATATCTGCACCCCATGTTCATTGCATCATTATTCACAATAGTCAAGAAAGTATCCATCAGTGGATGAATGGATAAAGAAAACAGTGTACGTGTGCATGCACGCACACTCACACACTAAAATGTCATTCGACCATAAATAAAGAAGGAAATCCTTCCATTTGTGACAATATAGATGGACCTTGAGGGCATTATTCTAAATGAAATAAATCAGAGAATAAAAGGTAGTGTATGACTCACTTATATGTGAAATATAAAAAAGCTAAACCTATAGAAACAGAGAGAAGCTACCTGTGGCTAGGGGGTGTGGGAAATATGCTGGTCAATGGGTACAAACTTCCAGTTATAAAATGAACAAAGTCTGAGAAAGTAATGTACAGCACAGTGACTGTAGTTAACAGTACAGTACTGCATACTTGAAAGTTGCTGAAAGAGTAGATCTTACATTGTTCTCACAACAACAGCAGAAATGAAAATTATGTGAAGTGGTCGATCTATTAACTGATTTTATTTTAGTAGTTGCTTTATAATATATACAGGTATTAAATTACCATGTCGTACACTTTCAAATGTATACAATGTTATATATAAACTAAAACTCAATAAAACTGGAAAAGAGTAACGTATGTCAAACACATGCAGTAACCATCTTATTTACCTGTTTTTCCTTTCTATCAAACAGTGAATAAAGTACTTCACAAAATCTAGATCACTGATAAGAAGTGGGACTTCTTTCCAACACATGGTGAGAGTAACTGGAAAATTTATTTGGGAATCACTGAAAGCCCTCGATGACCCAGTTAGAATCCTCTTTTCTGTGTGTGTGTGTGTGTGTGTGTGTGTGTGTGTGTGTGTGTGTATGAGTGAATGTAGACACATTACCCTGAGGAACTAGCAACAAAAGTGCAGGTGTTTAGAACTCAGACTCTGAAGCCAGGTTGGCCACGTTTAAGTCTTGAATTTACAAGCTGGGTGATCTAGAACAAATTATTCCAGCACTCAGGCAATGATTCTTAATATGGAGATAATAAGAGCTATTTCTGAGGCTTTTTGTAAAGATTGGATAAATGAATTCATGTGAAAGATGCAGGGCAATACTGGGCATATAGTAAGCAACAGTTATTGCTGTAATTTTAATGACTCCTTTTTGTAATTTATTGAAAGGCAAATGCAGTCACATGAAATGATGGCCTGCTCCTGAGAATCAAATGCAGAATTACTTCTTTCTCCAGGCTTCTCTGTTGTCCCCAAATCATAGTACTTGGTGGTAATTCTCTAATAAGCACAAATGGCACATCAAAGATAAAACAGAGTGAGACGGCGGGAGACAGAAGCATTTCCCCTAAGTTCTGATTTCTACATCCCAAGGGAAGAGAGAAGAGAAAAGCTAGAACCCGAAGTCAGGGGACCTCCGTCGATCACAGCATCTGCAGCTCTGTGCTTCATATTCTGACCTCTGCATATTTACCTTCCTCCCACTTCATGCTCTGATTTGTTTCCTGAGGCAGAGCCGCTGTGTTTCATCAATTAAAACCGGCTCCCGAATCCTCAGCTGTGAGTTTCTCATGACTCCTGCTTTCAATGGGATGCATTTTTATTGTACGGTAAATGTCAGTTTTCATCAGCTCAAACGTCCTCATAACATAATATGACTTGAAGATATGCAAATACCTTCTTACCAGATACTTCTAATTAGGCAGAGGTCTTGGGTGGGGAGGTACTCCCTAATTACTTCTGAGGTAATCAGGAGAAATCACATTTGATTATATGCTGTACACTGGCTTCAGGAAGCTCAAAGCCAGCATTCACCACCACAGGGCTTCGGGGAGGCAGGCTCCCAGCTTTTCTTGTCTGGAAAGATACTTCTCTCTCTTCTCAGCTTCCTCAGACCACCTCCTCTCTCTTTGGAGTCACGGTTTGCAAACAGCCAGGGACCTTGGTTGGCATTAAAAGTGGGCCACCAACCAGGCTGAAAGCACATGGCTGCACAGTTCTAAAGCCACCCGATAATCAAACCTCAAAGCACACACACAGGTGCCAGGTGGCTTTAATCAGAAATCACTGGGAAATGTCACAGTGCAGGCATTATGGTTTAAAGGGAACTTGTCAGCTACTGGGGAAGTGACAATGATGGTGTCCGGCTTGTGCACAAGACAGGGCTTTAGTGCTACTAACTGAATGGAAGAGAAATCCCTTAAGAACTATCACCATGAGAACTTGAGGCCATAAATCCATTTTTATGCACTTTTCCCTGTCATTCTCTTTGGGGCCATTAACTTTTTTTTTCCAATATATGAAATTTATTGTCAAATTGGTTTCCATACAACACCCAGTGCTCATCCCAAAAGGTGTGGGGCCATTAACTTAAACTTAGTTTGATTCATAATTGTTAAAGGTTTGTGTTCTTAAAACTGATAGGGTTTACGTTAAGCCCCACCTCTGGACTGACAGTAAGCAGTATAACTACGAAATCCAGGGAACATTCCAAATGAGTGTGTGTGGTTTGCCTGAGTCACTTCCACTGTCCTGACTCGGGTATAAATGCACAAGGAAGGCTCCCCTCAGAGACTCTGAATTTTTCTACTCCTGGTTTGCAAGTGTCTGTGGGTTTTCTACTTAAATATGGGGATAAGAGGCAAATTCTCTACTGTGATTGCAGGGGTCCAGGGAAGGAGGTCAAATGTCTCTCTGCTGCTGCTGCTGTCTACTAACGTAGAAGAGAATTCGAACCACACTGCAGTGCTCAATGCTTGTGTGATTTCAAGGGTAAAGGAGGTTGTACTGTCAGGTTTGCTTTGCAAACGGGGACTTCCCATTTACCTGGACTGACAAGGGTACAGAATGCACTTTAAGGTCAAGCAGTTGGGCTTTCTAACTCTGAATTTACCAGGTATTACACAAAGATTGCATTCTGATTTCAGAACTTGTGAACTTCTGTGTTCAAAGACAAACTAATTGCTTGTCATTGCCTTGCAGCCCTTATTGGGGCAGAGGATAGAGCCATCCACTCAAAGTCCAATCCAAAATGCTAGTCATGTAAAAGTATTCACATTTGCAGTGTAACAGTGGGTCGCTTACGGCAGAGAGGGCTGAGAAATGGTTCAACTGTAACCTAGGATTAGGCAAGAGATAGTAACAGGGGAATGTAATGCCTGACTTCATCCACATAAATAGCCAGAAGAATAACTTCAAGACAAAATAAGAGCTCTGTGCTCTCCCTCAAGAAAGGTGACTGGGCAAACTATTCAATTTAATTACCCAAAAAATAATGTAAATTACCCATGTTTGATAGTTACTCATTGTGCAGCATGACACCCCTAAATTCCAGTGTCATTGTTTCAACAGAAAACTTCAGAAGCCAATAGACAATTAAACATTTATTCTCTGTCTTACAGCCACACACCAGCTAAGTATTGCTTAGTCATGTTCTTGGAAGCAATATAAATGCATCTTCTCCCAGCTCACTTTACTGATAAACAGTATCTGTCTCATTCCCCAACTTTGTTGCTTGAGGACTTAAAGGATCATGTTGGGAAAGGGTCTTTAACTTAGAGTATAGAATTGACCTGCCCTTGAGGCTGAATTGGTAGCAGGGGGAAGAAGCTAGAAGATGGTGTTAGTGGACAGGGAAGATGAGTCGTGTTGTTGTTGGTAAAGGACTCTATACATGGCCAGGCAGGACATGGGCATCATAACACATAGAATGAACTACTGGCATTTGTACCAGTTTGCATTGCACTGCTGGCCTTCACGGTACATGATACAAATTGGGATCAGTTTGTAAGCAAAACAAAGCATGGGATTTTTAAAATAATTAAAAGGAAACTATAGCAAAACAGTCACTGCATGAGGGTAGGAAGAAACTGAGCAGAGAACTCAACCTCTTTGCAAAATTATGGCTTAAGTATCCCCGCTCCATGTCTTAGTTGTCAACAGGCTACAATTACAAAGAGGAAATGAGGTGTTTGCTGTGGTCTCTGATAGCCGCAGCACAACAGGACTGAACCTGCTGGAATCATAAAACAATGCTGAAATCAAATAATTACTGGCACAAAAGCAACTGCAAATTGCTTTATGAGCAGCGCTGTTCAATTTTCTTTTGGTTTAGTTTAGTTTGTTTCTGGAACTGGCATTTAAAAATTTTTTGGAACAAAGAAAACACTGTTTCAAACATGTTTCCACCAGGGGTGTGTGTCCACTTCCAGGCAACAGTGCCTCAGTGACATTATTTTTCGGCAATCGACCAGAATAAGCTTACGGAACTTCATAGTCAGACATCCAAGGTGACAGGACAGGAGAGTGCACCACTTCACTTGTCACCAACTGAGATAAGGATTCCCTACATCTGTAGGTGAAACACATTCTTTTTTGGCTCATGAGTTCTGAGCAATCAACATTGGCCCTACAGAGGTAATCTCATCTATTAGGAACTAAGAGTTCTAAGAAAGCATAAAAAATTTGAAAGCCTGACCTAACTTTATGCAAAATTTACAGAGCCCTGTGATAAACATAATATGTTTACTCTAAAAAATTAAATATATTCTTAATCTGTTGTGTCAATTTTTTAAAAGATTTTAGTTTTAAATACTCTCTACCCCAAATGTGGGGCTTGAACCCATGACCCCGAGATCAAGAGTCGCAGCTCTTCCAACTGAGCCAGCCAGGCACCCCACTTTGTGTCAGTTTTCATTAGCTCTAGGAGATAAGGAGTTATAGGATGTGGGAAAAAGAAACTGTAATGCAGCAGGGGAAGATGCAGACATATAATACAGACTTTACAAACATTGTGCCTAATCCAATATTTTGCTCATTGAAATTTGTGGCAAAGATGTTCTTTGCTTTTTGTTCAATTCCCACTTGAAGAAGACATTGAAATAATTAGTCAGGAGGTTTTGCACTCTAGCAAAGTAAAGCAGAATTACTCAGATGCTCTTGGAGGAATACTGGTAAAAGGCTTGTACTAACAGCAGAAATGAAAATGGTAGGAATAACCTACTTTGCGTCTCCTCCTCTGTCAGTGGGTCCTACACCTGCTTTGCTTTGTTGCTATTGGAGGGCATGAAGATGATACTCTTAACAGGCCGCCAAAGGGCCAAAACTGGGTCTACTGCGTAAGCTGGATATAGGCAACTGCAAATTAACAAAGCATCTTACAGCTTAACAACATCTCTTTGCTAACATCTAATTTACTGATACCATTCTATATGTTATCACCAGTTACCATTCAGTGATCCCCCTAACCTGTTGATGGTATCCACACAAGCATTGCTGAGGTGGGGCAAAAGGCCAAGTATTTCTTTTTCTTTATCATGTTTCAAGTTTTTAATTAAATTCTAGTAAGCTAACAAATAGTGTAATATTTGTTTCAGGAGTAGAATTTAGTGATTCATCGCTTACATGCAACATCCTTTGCTCAACACAAGTGCCCTCCTTAGTTCCCATCACCCATTAAGCCCATACCCTGCCCACCTCCCCTCCAGCAACCCTCAGTTTGTTCTTTATAGTTAAGAGTCTCTCCTGGTTTGCCTCCCTCTTTTTTTTCTTTCCCCTATGTTCATCTGTTGGGTTACATAAATTCCACATGAATGGAATCATACAGTATTTGTCTTTCTCTGACTGACTTATTTCGCATAGCATAATAAATTCTAGCTCCATCCACATCATTGAAAATGGCAAGATTTCATTCTTTTTGATGGCCAAATAATACTACATTGTGTGTGTGTGTGTGTGTGTGTGTGTGTGTGTGTGTGTGTACACACACCACATCTTCTTTATCCATTCATCAGTCAGTTGACGTTTGGGCTCTCTTCATACTTTGCCTATTGTTGATCATGCTTCTATAAACAATCGGGTGCATGTGACCCTTCAAATCAGTATTTTTGTATCCTTTGGGATACTTAATGATGCAATTGATGGGTCACAGGGTAGTTTTATTTTTAATTATTTGAGGAGTCTCTGCACTGTTTTCCAAAGTGACTGTGCCAGTTTGGTTTCCCACCAACAGTGTAAGAGGGTTCCTTTTCTCCACATCCTCACCAACATCTGTTGTTTCCCATGTTGTTAATTTTAGCCATTCTAACAGGTGTGACACAGTATCTTATTGTGGTTTTGATTTGTATTTCCCTAATGATGAGTGATGTTGAGCATCTTTTCAAGTGTCTGTTAGCCACCTGTATGTCTCCTTTGGAAAAATGTCTGTTCATGTCTTCTGCCCATTTCTTTGCTGGATTATTTGATTTTTGGGTATTAAGTTTGAGAAGTTCTTTATAGATTTTGGATACTAACCCTTTATCAGTAGGTCATTTGTAAATGTCTTCTTCCATTCCATAGGCTGCCTTTTCAGTTTTGTTGATTGTTGCCTTTGCTGTGCAGAAGCTTTTTACCTTGATGAAGTCCCAGTTGTTCATTTTTGCTTTTGTTTCCCTTGCCTCCAGCAACGTGTCTAGTTAGTTGCTGTGGCCGAGGTCAAAGAGGTTGTTGCCTGTTTTCTCCTCTACAATTTTGATGATTTCTTGTCTCACATTTAGGTCTTTCATCCATTTTGAATTTATTTTTGTGTATGGTATAAGAAAGTGGTCCAATTTCATTCTTTTGCATGTTGCTATCTAGGCTACCACCTGTGTCATGTGGTGTGATGAGTCTATACTGAAAGTCAGATCCTAGAAGAGTAGCTGGATAAACTGCCCAAAAGAGAAGTGGAGTTGGGGTTTCTGCCTCAGTGACTAGAAGGAGTGAAGGAAGAAGTGATCTTCCTTCAAATATCACAGATTTCCTCCTTTCTTACCAATTGTCACAAATTTCCTTGAATAGATGTTTCTCTATTAGCTATTTTTCCTTAGGGCCAATTCCAGAGTCTTTTAAAGGTTGTGGGTTTTAGATAGAGAGGTGTAGATATAGATACATAGATTTATGTACTTTTCACCTATGTCACTAGGGAATGTATCAGCAAAGCCTATCACATTATTATTCTGGAAGTCACACTCTCCTCCTCATCTCTTTACTACCCTTATTAGTTTTCATCAAATTCTGAATCAAAAAGAAACTTTGAATGAATTCTTTTTTGCCAAGCTTTATTGAGGTATGATTGACAAATAAAAACTATATATTTAAGGCATACGATATATTGTATTGACATAGGTACATATTTTGAAATGATAACCATAATCAAACTAATTAACATGTCCATCAACCACATAGTTACCTTTGTGTGTAACACAAAGTACACACAAAGTGGGGGAGAACGTTGGAGATCTACTCCCTTGGCTAATTTCAAGTATATAATACATTACTATTAATTTCAGTCACCATATTATGCATTAGGTCTCCAGAACTTATTCATCTTATAACTGAACATTTGTACCCTTTCATCAATATCTCCCTTTTCCTCCAACCCCTCAGCCTCTGGTAACAACAATTGTACTCTCTGTTACTATGAATTGAATTTCTTTTTCTGATTCCACTTATAATGAGATCATGAGTATTTGCCTTTCTGTATCTAGCTTATTTCACTCAGCATAATGTCTTCCAGGTTCATCCTGATGATGGTAAGATTTCCTTCTTTTTTAAGGCTGAATAATACTCAGTTGTGTGTACATCCATATTTATACATACTCAGGTGTGTGTATACACACACACATGCACACACACACATCTTTATCCATTCGTTCATTGATGGACATAGGTTGTGTCTATGTCTTGGCTATTGTGAATAATGCTACAATGAACATATATCTTCAAGATAGTGATTTCATTTCCTTTAGATATACACCCATAGTGAGATCATGTGGTAGATCCAGATTTAATTTTTTGAGGAACCTCCATATTATCTTTCTTAGTGGCTGTGCCTTTTTACATTCCTACCAACAGTGAACAAGGGTTCCCTTTTCTCTACATCCTCACCAGCAGTTGTTACCTCTTGTCTTTGTAATATTAGCCATTCTCATAGTTGTGAGGGGACTATCCCATTGTGATTTTGGCTTAGTAATGATTAGTGATGTTGAAGACCTTTTCATGTACTCTTTGGCTGTCTGTATCTCTTCTTTCAAAAATATCTATTCAGATCCTTTACATGTTTTTTAATCAACCCTCAGTTCTCAGTTTTTAAGAGTCTCTTATGCTTTGGCTCTCTCCCACTCTAGCCTCTTTTTTTTTTCCTTCCTCTCCCCCATGGGTTTCTGTTAAGTTTCTCAGGACTCACATAAAAGTAAAACCATATGGTATCTGTCTTTCTCTGTATGGCATATTTCACTTAGCATCACACTCTCCAGTTCCATCCACGTTGCTACAAGAGGCCATATTTTATTCTTTCTCATTGCCACGTAGTACTCCATTGTGTATATAAACCACAATTTCTTTATCCATTCATCAGTTGATGGACATTTAGGCTCTTTCCATCATTTGGCTATTGTTGAGAGTGCTGCTATGAACATTGGGGTACAAGTGCCCCTATGCATCAGTACTCCTGTATCCCTTGGGTAAATTCCTAGCAGTGCTACTGCTGGGTCATAGGGTAGGTCTATTTTTAATTTTTTGAGGAACCTCCACACTGTTTTCCAGAATGGCTGCACCAATTTGCATTCCCACCAAGAATGCAAGAGGGTTCCCGTTTCTCCACATCCTCTCCAGCATCTATAGTCTCCTGATTTGTTCATTTTGGCCACTGTGACTGGCGTGAGGTGATAGCTGAGTGTGGTTTTGATTTGTATTTCCCTGATAAGGAGCGACGCTGAACATCTTTTTATGTGCCTGTTGGCCATCCGGATGTCTTCTTTAGAGAAGTGTCTATTCATGTTTTCTGCCCATTTCTTCACTGGGTTATTTGTTTTTCGGGTGTGGAGTTTGGTGAGCTCTTTATAGATTTTGGATACTAGCCCTTTGTCCAATATGTCATTTGCGAATATCTCTTCCCATTCCGTTGGTTGCCTTTTAGTTTTGTTGGTTGTTTGCTGTGCAGAAGCTTTTTATCTTCATAAGGTCCCAGTAATTCACTTTTGCTTGTAATTCCCTTGCCTTTGGGGATGTGTCGAGTAAGAGATTGCTACGGCTGAGGTCAGAGAGGTCTTTTCCTGCTTTCTCCTCTAAGGTTTTGATGGTTTCCTGTCTCACATTCAGGTCCTTTATCCATTTTGAGTTTATTTTTGTGAATGGTGTGAGAAAGTGGTCTAGTTTCAACCTTCTGCATGTTGCTGTCCAGTTCTCCCAGCACCATTTGTTAAAGAGACGGTCTTTTTTCCATTGGATGTTCTTTCCTGCTTTGTCAAAGATGAGTTGGCCATACGTTTGTGGGTCTAGTTCTGGGGTTTCTATTCTATTCCATTGGTCTATGTGTCTGTTTTGGTGCCAATACCATGCTGTCTTGATGATGACAGCTTTGTAGTAGAGGCTAAAGTCTGGGATTGTGATGCCTCCTGCTTTGGTCTTCTTCTTCAAAATTCCTTTGGCTATTCGGGGCCTTTTGTGGTTCCATATGAATTTTAGGATTGCTTGTTCTAGTTTTGAGAAGAATGCTGGTGCAATTTTGATTGGGATTGCATTGAATGTGTAGATGGCTTTGGGTAGTATTGACATTTTGACAATATTTATTCTTCCAATCCATGAGCAGGGACTGTTTTTCCATTTCTTTATATCTTCTTCAATTTCCTTCATAAGCTTTCTATAGTTTTCAGCATACAGATCTTGTACATCTTTGGTTAGATTTATCCCTAGGTATTTTACGCTCCTTGTTGCAATTGTGAATGGGCTCAGTTTCTTTATTTGTCTTTCTGTTACTTCATTGTTAGTGTATAAGAATGCAACTGATTTCTGTACATTGATTTTGTATCCTGCAACTTTGCTAAATTCATGTATCAGTTCTAGCAGACTTTTGGTGGAGTCTATCAGATTTTCCATGTATAGTATCATGTCATCTACAAAAAGTGAAAGCTTGATTTCATCTTTGCCAATTTTGATGCCTTTGATTTCCTTTTGTTGTCTGATTGCTGATGCTAGCACTTCCAACACTATGTTAAAGAACAGCGGTGAGAGTGGGCATCCCTGTCGTGTTCCTGATCTCAGGGAAAAAGCTCTCAGTTTTTCCCCACTGAGGATGATGTTAGCTGTGGGCTTTTCATAAATGGCTTTTATGATGTTTAAGTATGTTCCTTCTATCCCGACTTTCTCGAGGGTTTTTCTTAAGAAAGCTGCTGGATTTTGTCAAATGCCTTTTCTGCATCGATTGACAGGATCATATGGTTCTTATCTTTTCTTTTATTAATGTGATGGATCACGTTGATTGATTTGTGAATGTTGAACCAGCCCTGCATCCCAGGAATGAATCCCACTTGATCATGGTGAATAATTCTTTTTATATGCTGTTGAATTCGATTTGCTAGTATCTTATTGAGAATTTTTGCATCCATATTCATCAGGGATATTGGCCTGTAGTTTTCTTTTTTTACTGGGTCTCTGTCTGGTTTGGGAATCAAAGTAATACTGGCTTCATGGAATGAGTCTGGAAGTTTTCCTTCCCTTTCTATGTTTTGGAATAGCTTGAGAAGGATAGGTATTATCTCTGCTTTAAACATCTGGTAGAACTCCCCTGGGAAGCCATCTGGTCCTGGACTCTTATTTGTTGGGAGATTTTTGATAACCGATTCAATTTCTTCCCTGGTTATGGGTCTGTTCAAGCTTTCTATTACCTCCTGATTGAGTTTTGGAAGCGTGTGGGTGTTTAGGAATTTGTTCATTTCTTCCAGGTTGTCCAGTTTGTGGACATATAATTTTTCATAGTATTCCCTGATAATTGCTTGTATCTCTGAGGGATTGGTTGTAATAATTCCATTTTCATTCATGATTTTATCTATTTGGGTCATCTCCCTTTTCTTTTTGAGAAGCCTGGCTAGAGGTTTGTCAATTTTGTTTATTTTTTCAAAAAACCAACTCTTGGTTTCGTTGATCTGCTCTACAGTTTTTTTAGATTCTATATGGTTTATTTCTGCTCTGATCTTTATTATTTCTCTTCTTCTGCTGGGTTTAGGCTGCCTTTGCTGTCTAGTTCCTTTAGGTGTGCTGTTAGATTTTGTATTTGGGATTTTTCTTGTTTCTTGAGATAGGCCTGGATTGCAATGTATTTTCCTCTCAGGACTGCCTTCGCTGCATCCCAAAGCGTTTGGATTGTTGTATTTTCATTTTTGTTTGTTTCCATATATTTTTTAATTTCTTCTCTAATTGCCTGGTTGACCCACTCATTCTTTAGTAGGTTATTCTTTAACCTCCATGCTTTTGGAGGTTTTCCAGAGTTTTTCTGTGGTTCATTTCAAGCTTCATAGCATTGTGGTCTCAAAGTATGCATGGTATAATTTCAATTCTTGTATACTTATGAAGGGCTGTTTTGTGACCCAGTATATGATCTATCTTGGAGAAGGTCCATGTGCACTCGAGAAGAAAGTATATTCTGTTGCTTTGGGATGCAGAGTTCTATATATATCTGTCAAGTCCATCTGATCCAATGTATCATTCAGGGCCCTTGTTTCCTTATTGACTGTGTGCCTAGATGATCTATCCATTTCTGTAAGTGGGGTGTTAAAGTCTCCTGCAATTACCACATTCTTATCAATATGGTTGCTTATGTTTATGAGTAATTGTTTTATATATTTGGGGGCTCCCGTATTCGGCGCATAGACATTTATAATTGTTAGCTCTTCCTGATGGATAGACCCTGTGATTATTATATAATGCCCTTCTTCATCTCTTTTTCCAGCCTTTAATTTAAAGTCTAGTTTGTCTGATATAAGTATGGCTACTCCAGCTTTCTTTTGGCTTCCAGTAGCATGATAAATAGTTCTCCATCCCCTCACTCTCAATCTGAAGGTGTCCTCAGGTCTAAAATGAGTCTCTTGTAGACAGCAAATAGATGGGTCTTGTTTTTTTATCCATTCTGATACCGTATTGTTTTTGGTTGGAGCATTTAGTCCATTTACATTCAGTGTTATTATAGAAAGATACGGGTTTAGAGTCATTGTGATTTCTGTATGTTTTATGCTTGTAGTCATGTCTCTGGTACTTTGTCTCACAGGATCCCCCTTAGGATCTCTTGTAGGGCTGGTTTAGTGGTGACGTATTCCTTCAGTTTTTGTTTGTTTGGGAAGACCTTTATCTCTCCTTCTATTCTAAATGACAGACTTGCTGGATAAAGGATTCTCGGCTGCATATTTTTTCTGTTCATCACATTGAAGATCTCCTGCCATTTTTTCTGGCCTGCCAAGTTTCAAAAGAGAGATCAGTCACGAGTCTTATAGGTCTCCCTCTATATGTTAGGGCAAGTTTATCTCTAGCTGCTTTCAGAATTTTCTCTTTATCCTTGTATTTTGCCAGTTTCACTATGATATGTCGTGCAGCAGATCGATTCAAGTTACGTCTGAAGGGAGTTCTCTGTGCCTCTTGGATTTCAATGCCTTTTTCCTTCCCCAGGTCAGGAAGTTCTCAGCTATTATTTCTTCCAGTATACCTTCAGCACCTTTCCCTCTCTCTTCCTCCTCTGGGATACCAATTATGCATATATTATTTCTTTTTAGTGTATCACTTAGTTCTCTAATTTTCCCCTCATACTCCTGGATTTTTTTATCTCTCTTTTTCTCAGCTTCCTCTTTTTCCATAATTTTATCTTCTAGTTCACCTATTCTCTCCTCTGCCTCTTCAATCCGAGCCCTGGACGTTTCCATTTTATTCTGCATCTCGTTTAAAGCGTTTTTCCGCTCCTCCTGACTGTTCCTTAGTGCCTTGATCTCTGCAGCAAGAGATTCTCTGCTGTTCTCTATACTGTTTTCAAGCCCAGCGATTAATTTTATGAGTATTATTCTAAATTCACTTTCTGTTATATTGTTTAAATCCTTTTTGATCAGTTCATTAGCTGTTGTTATTTCCTGGAGATTCTTTTGAGGGGAATTCTTCCGTTTGGTCATTTTGGGTAGTCCCTGGAGTGGTGCGGACCTGCATGGCACTTCCCCTGTGCTGTGGTGTGTAACTGGATTTGGTGGGCAGGCTGCAGTCAGAGCTGATGTCTGCCCCCAGCCCCCCGCTGGGGCCACAGTCAGACTGGTGTGTGCCTTCTCTTCCCCTCTCTAGGGGCGGGATTCACTGTGGGGTGGCGTGGCCTGTCTGGGCTACTTGCACACTGCCAGGCTTGTGGTGCTGGGGATCTGGCGTATTAGCTGGGGTGGGTAGGCATGGTGCACGGGGGCAGGAGGGGCAGGCTTAGCTCGCTTCTCCTTAGGTGATCCACTTCAGGAGGGGCCCTGTGGCAGCGGGAGGGAGTCAGATCCGCTGCCGGAGGGGTGGCTCCGCAGAAGCACAGCATTGGGTGTTTGCGCGGAGCAAGCAGTTCCCTGGCAGGAACTGGTTCCCTTTGGGATTTTGGCTGGGGAATGGGTGAGGGAGATGGCGCTGGCTAGTGCCTTTGTTCCCTGCCAAACTGAGCTCTGTCCTCCCGGGGCTCAGCAACTCTCCCTCCCTTTGTCCTCCAGCCTTCCTGCTTCCCGAGCAGAGCTGTTAACTTATGACCTCCCAGATGCTAAGTCCTGCTTGCTGTGGGAACACACTCCTTCCGCCCCTCCGCTTTTGCAAGCCAGACTCGGGGCTCTGCTTGGCCGATGGGCTGCCCCTCCGCCCTGGCTCCCACCCGCCAGTCCGTGCAGTGCACTCTGCCTCGCCGCCCTTCCTACCCTCTTCCGTGGGCCTCTCATCTGTGCTTGGCTCCGGAGACTCCGTTCTGCTAATCCTCTGGCGGTTTTCTGGGTTATTTAGGCAGGTGTAGGTGGAATCTAAGTGATCAGCAGGACGCACGGTGAGCCCAGCGTCCTCCTATGCCACCATCTTCCAGTAACATCAATATTAGAGTATTTTGAATTTGAATATATATTTATCTTTACCAGTGAATTCTAACCTTTTTTGTTTTTTTCATATTACTTATTACTGTCCTTTCATTCCAGCTTAAAGAATTCCTTTGGATATTTCTTGTAAGGCAGGTCTGTGTTGATGAAGTGTCTTAGCTTTTGTTTGTCAGGGACAGTCTTTATCTTACCTTCATTTCTGAAGGACATATTTACAGGGTAAAGTATTCTTGGTTGGCAGTCATTTTCTTTCAGCACCTTAAATATGTCTTCCCATGTCTCCTGGCCTGTGAGGTTTCTGCTGAGAAATCTGCTTATAGTCTTATGGGGATTTCCATGTAAATGATGAGACTCTTTCCTCTGGCTACTTTTAAAATTCTTTGTCTCTCATCCAGAAGGCCAGTAGACACAGCAAAAGATGCTCATCATCAGGGAAATGCAAATCAAAATGACAATGTGTCATCACCTTACCCCCATCAGCATAGGTAAAATCAATATCACAAGAAACAACAGGTGTTGGTGAGGATGTGGAGAAAGGGGAATACTCTTGCATTATTGGTGGGAATGCAAAATTGTGCAGCCACTGTGGAAAACAGTTTGGAGGTTCCTCAGAAAGTTAAAAATAGAACTACCTTATGATCTGGCAATCACACTCCTGGTCATTCACCTAAAGAATACAACGACACTAATTCAAAGGGATACATGGGCCCCTATGTTTATAGCAGCATTATTTACAATAGCAAAGATATGGAAGCAGCCCAAGTGTCCAATGAATGATGAATGGATAGAGAAGTGGTATGTGTGTGTATATATATGAATATATATATATACACACATACATACATATATATTTATATATATATGTGTGTGTATATATATATATAATGAAATATTATTCATCCATAAGAAAGAATGAAATCTTGCCATTTGCAACAACATGGATGGAGCTAGAGAGTATAATGCTAAGTGTAATATGTCAGAGAAAGATAAATACCATATGATTTCACTCATATGGAATTTCAGAAACAAGGGAAAAATGAGAGAGAGAAAGTCAAAGCAAGAAACAGACTTTTAGTTACAGAGAACAATCTGATGGTTACCAGAGGGGAGATGAGTGGGGAGATGGGTGAAATAGGTGATGAGGATTAAGAAGTGCACCTATTGTGATGAGCACCAGGGGATGTATGTAACTGTTGAGTTGGTATATTTTATACTTGAAACCAAAAAACAAAAACAAAAACAAAAAAAACACAACTGTATGTTAGCTAACTAGAATTAAAATAAAAACTTAAAAAAATTCTTTGATTTTTTTAGAGTTTGATTATAATTTGTCTCAATGAAGTCTTTTCTGTATTAAACCTGATTGGGGACCTTTGAGTCATGTACCTGGATATACATATCTCCTCTCAGGCTTGGGTAATTTTCAGCCACTATTTCTTTAAATAAGCTTTCTGCCTCTTTCTCTCTTCTCCTTCTAGAACTCTCATAATGTAAATATTAGCTATGTTGATGACATCTTATAAATCCCATAGTCTGTCTTCATTCCTTTTCATTTGTTTTCTTTTTCCCTTTGGATAATTCCACATGATATACTTTGAGTTCACAGATTCTTTCTACTATCTGATCAGGTCTGCTCTTGAAACTTTATCGCATTTTTAAATTGCAGTCATTGTATTCTTATAGCCCACTATATTTCTTTAGAACAGTTATTTAGAATTCTTTGTTGGGAGTTTATAGGTCTTTATTTCTTAGAGGTGGGTTAATGGAAGTTTATTGTGTTCTTTGGTCATGTCATTTTCCCCTGATTCTTCATCATTTTTGTAGCCTTGTATAGGTGCCTCTGCATTAGAAGAAGCAATCGTTTCTTCTAGGCTTTATGGACTGGCTTCAGTAAGGAAAGAGCTTCACTTGGTGATGTGGGGTGAGTGGTATGCTGGAGATACTGTGATAACAGGTCTAGTGGCTGGGGTGCCAGGTGTGAGGGCATGAGATGTCTCTGGTCCATGAGGTGTAATGTCTCAGAAGCTCTGTTAGCTGGGTCTCTGATGTTGGTAACTTTGTAGTCCTTGGAGTCAAGAGCTTCAGGGGGGTCCATAGTGGTTCCAAGGGCTTTTGGAGTCTTCAGCAACACCTCCATGTCTGGCAGTGAAAAACCGAGACAGGTGGTGTTGGGGGCCAGGATCAATTGTATGCATGTATCTGGATTTAGGGATCAGCTGCATGTACACATGTGAGCAAGTGCTGAGGCCACCAGCAGAGGCCAGGGCTGACTGAGAATGCATGGACAGCTTTGGGGACAGAAGTTGGTAGTGTTCATGCTCACAGCCACTGGGACCGTCTTTGGTGGCATGCATGCAACATGGCCTCAGGGGCTGGGACCAGCTGTGGGGGCATGTGTGGTTGCTGCACTGGACCCTAGGGTGGGGTCATCTGCAGTGGTGCTAGCTGGCATGGTTCCAGTGGCAAGGCAGGGATGAATTCATGGAGCTGGAGTTGCAAAGGCAAAAAACTGAAGTCCTCTTGCAGAAATTCTTTTATTATTTAGAGTTCTCTTTATTGTAAATACTAAGGACTAAATTCACAAAAGAGAAGGGAGAGTTCAATATTAATTTTGTGAGAAATCTCTAGTGATTATACAAACTATTTACTATTTGATATAGTAATTAGAGAAAAGAATAAATTAAACTTTCGGAGGTTAGATACAGCTATTAAGCAAGATATACCCATGGCTAACTAATTACTGAAGTAAAAGAATGGTTTCTCCACAGTGTGCATTTTGTCATAATTACAGCTCTGGGTAGCATTTATCTTAATTAGAAGTGTTCAGTGGATTGAGGGACATCATCCCTCATCTTACATTCACAACTATTATAGATGCTATTTTGTTTTAGAAGTTTCATATTAGGCAACTAAACAGCATAAAAAGCTGGGAGATGTGTGCCCATCAGATACTTTTTTCATAGTTAAATAAAGAGCTTTCTTGACAAAAAAATGTTAAACTATTATAGGCTGGTATATTGATCACTTTCAAGACATGTTAAGTATTTTAATAAACCATAATTGAGTGTACAAATACCAGTGAAGATATTAGAAAACATCATAATCATTTGTCAAACCATTTCAATGGGATAATGACTACAAAAATGCCTGCTGACTGTTTTAATTTCCCACTGCTGCTGTAACAAATTACCAAAATGTAGTGCTTTAAAACAACACAAATTTATTACCTCGGTGTTTTAGAGGTCAGAAGTCTGAAATGGATCTCACTGCATTAAAGTCAAGGTATTAGCAGAGCTGCATTCATCCTGGACACTCAAGGGGAGAATCCATTTCCTTACATATTCCTGACTCGTGGCTTGCTTCCCTCATCTTCAAAGCCAGCAACATTTGGTCAGGTCCTTTTCATGCTACCATTTCACTGGTTCTCTCTCCTACCTTGATCTTCCACTTAAAGGACCCATGTGATTCCATTGGGCCTATCTGGGCAATCCTCCTGTTGGGATGGAAGAATTTTCCCATCTCAAGATCTGCTGATTAACAATTTTAGTTCAGTTTACAACCTTGATTCCTTTTTGGCATGTTGCCTAAGATATTCACAAGTTCCAAGGATTAGGACATCGACATCTTTGGGTGGGGCATTATTCTGCCTACCACACTAACCCAAATCACTATGCATAAATTGTCTTATGTAACAGTGGATGAATAACATAGATCCACTATTAAATTTTTGAGATCAACAAAACACTATAATTACATAACCTCTCCCCCAAATGCATGATCTATGACTATGAAATATGTGAATGACTAGTTTCTATAGTCATATATGTGTAACATTTCACATGGATATAAGTGTTTTCCAACCAAAAAATCATTTGTGATGTTAAACATTTTCCAGTATTCAAACCCTTTAAGAAATCTTTTGAATTTGAGTTTGTAGTTGTATTCCCTCATTAGAATTTCCTGAATGATGAAATACTGTCAACATTTTAGGGGAGTGGAAGTTTTATAGTTGGAAATTTAACATATTTTGAGTTAAAACTCATGAAAAAAAAAGGTCACTGAGTTCCCCTACATTAGACCACTGTTGTTTTTAGTATTGTTAGTTTTATCCAGAAAAGCATGGTTGCAAACTGCTAAGTCTGACCCTGAAGGCAATCTCAATAGAGGAGATTAAAAAAACAAAATTAAGTGAAAAGTCAGTAAGTCCTTATTAAAATAGCTCTATAACTTCTTAATGTGAATATATGAATTGACTACTCTTGTTAATATTCATGACATTGGCTACATAGTGCCATTATATAATTGAACCATATATTAAGCACTTAACTAATTAGAGACTCTTATTGCTTAAAATTTCAGATTATTACCATTACCAATGAATACACACACATAAACACGCACACATACATTTAAAACTGACACTGTCATATGTGGGTTTCTTTGGTTGTGCTGACTTTAAAGAGCCACTAGTTGATCTGCAAAAACAACTAGAAATTGCTTTGGGAAGAAGAGGTGTATGAAGAGTGAACTTAAATCAAACATAGCACAAGGGAACCTTATTCCTGTTGCTCTCTCTACCTTTTCCAGTCACATTTAAACTGTTTTTAAGCATTCCCAATGTAAGCCCCTCTTGCATCTTTGTCTCTAACCTGGATCTGTCCATGTTTCTGCTTGCATTTCTTCTCCTCAAAGAGTGATGGGAAAGTCACTGTTTCCAGAAGTAGGCAACTCCGCTTTTTAATTGCCATAAAGTTTGTCTTGAGGTCAAGTCAGTCTCCTTAACGGTTATCACCATTGGACTTTATTTTCCCGTATGGATGGATTCCTTCCTCTGTCTTGAGGCCTCACTGGTTCTTAACTGAGGGTGCACATTGAAATTACCAAGAGAATGATAAGAAATAGTGAGAGGGGTGGGGAGGGAGGGCGATGGGGGGAAGGGGGAGAGAGAGAGAGAGAGAGAGAGAGAGAGAGAGAGAGAGAGAGAGAAACATATGCCCAGACTCTTCTTTATACCAAAATGAATCACATCTAGAGGTAGAATCCAGCATGCATGTCACTCATTCATTTATTTATTCTTGTACATATGCAGTAAATAATTACCACACACCAGTTACTGTTTAAGATTCTGGGAGCTATATACCTAAAAGTAATATAATATTGCATCTCAACTATACTTCAGTTTTCAAAAAAGATGCTGGTGGGATGCCTGGGTGGCTCAGTCGGTTGAGTGTCTATTGATTTCAGCTTGGGTCATGATCTCACGGTTCATGGGATTGAGTCCCACGTTGGGCTTTGTGCCGACAGGGCACAGCCTGCTTGGGATTCTCTCTCTCCCTCTCTCTTTCTGCCTCTCCTTTGTTCCTGTTCACTTGTTCACTTGTTCACTCTCTCCCTCTCTCTCAAAATATGTAAATAAACTTAAAAAAATAAAAAATAAAATAAAAGATGCTGGGAACACATCAGTGAACAAAATATGCAAAAAATTGCTGACTTTATAGAATATACGTATTCAGTATTTTGGACAAAGAATGAAAGAGCAGTACAGAGTGTTTTAAGTATTTGTTTATTCAAGTGATCTGTATTATTGCAATGAGATAATTGAGCTCTTTATGGGAAAAAGTCACAATATAGATTACATCAATCTACTTCCAATTAGTATTGTAGTCAAGGTTTGGTCATATCTCTCTGGGAAAAGGTTCAGTCTTTAAGCAGTAGGTTTAATTTTTTTTTAACTGTATTGAAGGAAATTGGCTTTGAGTAAGTCAAAAGGAGCTGGTCCAAGAAAAAAAGCAGTTGAACTTATACTGCTGTTCAAACTACCCTACTTCCAGTAGCTCACATCTAGGCCCTTCAGCTCACCTGTGATTTATGTGGCTTTACTCAAATTAAGCACTCCCCCCAACCAGACACACAAAAAATCCCAACCCTATATATCAAAAGTTGTCACATAGTTATTCCAGTAACGACAGTGGAACTTGATCTTTTCTAGTTGAAATGTGTGTACTTTAAGATATGTGGCCTATGGTATTTTAAACTAGAGCAGTTTAAAACACAATCCATTAGAGCTAAATTGCACAGGACTTCAATCATTTGATGACCAAGTTCCGTATGAGGAAATGGCCGATGTCAAAAGAAGAGTGACAGAGATACTTTTTACAGCCTGTTTTAGGAGAAGAAATGTGGTGAATAAAAATCTGCAGGGGGGCTTTCTTTGACAAAGAGCAAATGACATCAAATTTGGATAAATACATATACAGTGATAAAGGAAAGTAAATGGAAAATTATAGCCTTGGCACTTAACTGTATCCAAAAGAAACCACTAGTCTTTTCAGAGAAAGCTATTTAGTCTGGCAGTTCCTAAAAGCTATAATCTTCTTCTTGTTTTGTTTGCTTCTTTAATCTAAGATCCTCTGGAGAATAAACTACGGAGATATCTGATTTGTACTTTTATTAATACTGTGTGACACTTGCCATCACTGTGTGGGTCTGAGTTGGTGAGGTTGGTGCTTCAGAAATGGTTTACTTGCTTCTAGACACTATGTCTGCATTTCAAGGAGCTGAGGGAAATTATGCCTCAGGTTATGGGTGAATGAATCAATAAACTAAGATTTACCTAGATGTGTATGACAAAAGGCATCAACAGGAGCATAATTCAATCAATTATGGTTTTTTTCTCTGTAATTAAACTGTTTATTAAAATACTGAATATGGGGTACCTGGGTGGCTCAGTCATTTAAGCGTCTGACTTTGGCTCAGGTCACGATCTCATGATTTGTGGGTTCCAGCCCCATGTCAGGCTCTATGCTGTCAGTTCAGAGCCTGGAGCCTGCTTCAGATTCTGTGTCTTCCTCTCTCTCTGCCCCTTCCCTGCTCACGCTCTGTCTCTCTAAAAAAATGAACATTTAAAAAAATTTTAAATACTGAATATATATTATTTTTGGCACTTCTTTTCCATTTTTCCCCTCTTCCAGTAATTTCTCCAGGTTAAAAATTTTGAAATTCAGATTGAGACCTATTATTCTACTACCTAAATCCATTTGGTAGTTTTCAATTTATGTTATAATAAAGGCCCAAATCTTACACATGGACTAACAGAAGAGGAATAATTTGACCCTCCCCACCATACACCATGTTTTCCATCACTGTTTTTGTTCTGACACCTCTGTCCTTATTTCAGATTTTTCTAAGGTAACTCACTTCACATAGTTATAATTTTAGAAATAACTTGTTAAAGGCTGGAAAGATTAAAAGAATGGAACAGCTCAAATAAATTTATATAAATACAACATTCCAGTAATTTCCCAAAAAAATAATCTATAAAGTATGTAAATATACTTTTAGGAAGGAACAATGCATACGCACATTCATACAAAAAGAGATTTATTGTACGGAATTGGCTCATGTGATTTTGCAGACTGAGAAGTATCAAGATTTGTAGTCAGTAAGCTGAGGACCCAAGAAAGCCAATGGTATGGTTCCAGTCCAAATTCAAAGGCCTGAGAACTGGTAGGAAAAAAAAAAGCGAGAAAGCTCAAGACATAGGAAGAGTTGATGTTTCAAATCAAAGGCAGGAAGAAACTGATGTCTCAACTCAAAGGCAGCCAGGTAGGAGGAATTTCCTCTTATTCAGGAGTGGGTCAGCATTTGTACTATTCAGGTCCTCAACTGATTGGATGGGCCCACCCACATTAGGGAAGAGAGTCTGCTTTACTTGATCTATTGATTTAAATGTTAAAAACACAAGTGTGAGCACTGGGTGTTATATGTAAGTGATGAATCACTAAATTCTCTGCCTTAAACCAATATGACACTACATGTTAACTAGAATTTAAATAAAAAATTGAAAAATAAAGGAACTGTGAATAATGAAAAAAAGTAAATGTTAAAAACACATGAGTGAGATCAGCAAGATCTTTACTAAACTTATTGTGGTAATCATTTCACTATACACACACACATATATATGTGTATATACATATATATGTAATCATTGTGTTTTACATCTTAAACTAATATAATGTTATAAATAAATTATATCTCAACAAAATTGGACAAAAACAGAAACCAGTATGATACTGGCATAAAAATAGACATATAGCTCAATGGAACAGAATAGAGAGCCCAGAAATAAACCCATGCATATATTGTCAGTTGATCTTCAACACATGTGCTAAGAACACACAATGGGAAAAAGGCAGTCTCTTCAGTGTTGGTATAACTCGATAATGACATGCAGAAGAATTAAGTTAGACAATTATTTTACACCATACACAAAAATCAACTCAAAATGGATGAATGACTTAAATGCATGACCTGAAACCATAAATTCTTTAAGGAGAACAGGGGAAAATCTTCTTGATTTTGGGCTCAGCAATGATTTCTTGGAGTTGACACCAAAAACAGGCATCAAAATAAAAAATAAAGAAGAAATGAGACTATATCAAAAATGCTTCTGCATAGCAAAGCAGTCACAGAGTAAAAAGGCAGTCTATGGAATGAGAGAAAATATTTGCAAGCTGTTTATATTATAAGCATTAATATCCAAAATACATAAGAATCTCCTACAGCTCAAGAACAAAAAAAAAAACCCTCAATTTTTAAAGTGGGTAAAAAACCTGAACAGACATTTCTCCAAAGAAAACCAACAGATGGCCAACAGGTGAATGAAAAGGTGCTCAACATCACTCATCAGAGACATGCAAATCAAAACCACAATGAGATATAACATCATACCTGTTATAATGGCTATTCTATGTAAAAACATAAAGTGGTGATGAGGATGTGGAGAAACTGGAATCCTTATACGCTATTGGTGGCCATGTAGAATAATGTGGACACTGTGGAAAACACTATGGAGGTCCCTCAAAATTAAAAATTGAACTACCACATCATTCAGAAATCCCGATATCTACAATAATTGAAGAGAGTTCTATCTTTTTATTGTACTGGTGGCACAAAAATCTACAACTGTGATAAAATGGCATAAAACTACATCTACAATTATACCAATGCCAATTTCCTGGTTTTGATATTGTATTATAATAGGTGTTACCATTTTGAGAAACTCAAAGTATGCATGAGACCTCTCTGTACTATCTTTGCAACTTTCTGTGAATCTATATTTCAAACTATGAAGTTACATATTCAGTAAAGCCTCTTATGGAGGAATTTTAATGAGGATATTGTCTGGTAAATGGCTGACATTTTTAGAAGTATTTTTTTTAACATTTATTTATTTCTGAGAGACACAGAGCATGAGCAGAGAGAGAGGGAGACACAGACTCTGAAGCAGGCTCCAGGCTCTGAGCTGTCAGCACAGAGTCTGATGTGGGGCTTGAACTCACAAACAGTGAGATCATGACCTGAGCCAAAATCGGGTGCTTAACCAACTGAGCCACCCAGGTGCTCCTTTAATAGTATTTTAAAAATATTTTTTGTAGTCTTTATATATTATACATTGATGTGCTATTGATTTTTTAATTCATATTTTCACCAAATGCCAAATGGCCAACTATTGAAACTCAGTTATTTTGCTGAAGCTGATGCTTTCATTATGGGATGAAATAATGAGATGTAACAGAAAACTAAAATTCCATCACAAAAATACTCTAATTTTATTATTAAAATGAGTAATTAAAATGGAAAATTTTGATATAACGTAGAAACCATTTCTGAGGATTATCCCTTGCTCCTGCATTCATTATGCTTTACATTTGTGATAGAACTCACTTTCCACTGAGGCCAATGGAAGACAAGATTTTTTTCTGGATAACTCTGCTAGTGTTGGATATTACTTTTGGAGTTGTTATTGAGAAGTTACTACTACTATATTAAAGCCATCCTACAAGCTGTTCAGTAAAATATATTCTAGAAGGAATTTTATATGTTGAATTCATAGCTTAGGTAAATTTAAAAAATCATTCATCTTCAACTACTGAAAAAGACTGTTAGTCTACAGTAATCATCTTAATAAAATTTTAAACCGTTAGCTTCCAGAAGCATATTATTATCAGGAACTGACTCTTTAAAGCTTCTAAAGCCTGTTGTTTTAAAATGTGGTTAGCACGAATAAAAAGTATATGAGTTACCTCATTTTTCTCTAACACTTTCTGTTTAAGACACACTCTCTATGGTCATTTTTATTTCTGGATTCAGTATTGATCATGAATACTATCGCATATGACTTTAGATTTATTCATACTAATGTAATTGTGTGGTAGTAAAGTTAACATTCTGTGTTTAAGGCATTCTTTCAACATTTGAGGATGCTCAATGCTAAGTAAGGCTCTTAAATCTTATTTAAAATGTTATTGGTGCTAGTATAACAAAAAAACCCTACAAAGTGAAGTATTTTATCATTTAGTCACCATTATTGTCTTGTATTATAATGTAAGTTCTTAAAACTGTTTGATGTCTTAAAAGAGTTATAATGTCCTTGTAAATCTACTTATGTACATTAACAATATTTTACATTAACTTTCAAATAACTTTCCTTATTATTTAACTACTATGTAACTATGTCTATAAATTATTGTATTTTCTTCTTTTAGTGATAAACATGCCTGTATACCTCAAGTTACTAATAGACTATCAACAGGTAAAATAATAATTCCACTTCAAATTAAAATTTTAAGGTTCACATATTTGTGAAAGTGAATATTCAGGTATTCACATATTATTTCAAGAGATATTTTCCCGATCTTCCAAGGTTGTTCACTCTGAATGTATCTTAGAAAAATACTTCTGAACAAGTATCTCTGCTTGGAAGATGTATAGAGAAACATTAAAGACCCATGGAGAATGTATCCCAACAGAAATATCCATAGATTCACTTTCTTTTTTTTTTTTTTTCATTAATTTTTTTTCCAACGTTTATTTTTGGGACAGAGAGAGACAGAGCATGAACGGGGGAGGGGCAGAGAGAGAGGGATACACAGAATCGGAAGCAGGCTCCAGGCTCTGAGCCATCAGCCCAGAGCCTGACGCAGGGCTCGAACTCACGGAGCGCGAGATCGTGACCTGGCTGAGGTCTGACGCTTAACCGACTGCGCCACCCAGGCGCCCCATCCATAGATTCACTTTCTTACAGATAGTAATAACCATAATTACCTACTCCTATGCAGTGCTTACTGAGTACTAGCATTAAGTACTTTTACTTTTATTAACTCATGAGATCTTTCCCACAACTATGTGAATTAGGCACTAGTATTTCATAGATTGACCTTTGCCAAGGTCGCACAGCTAGTACATGGCAGAGCTGGACATAAACCCAGGTAATATTACAATCCTATCCCATTATCCACTGTGCCATACTGCCTCTATAATTTACATATTATATGCTGTTATATCATGTGTTGATATATCAAATTATTATTTTATCTCATACGCAAGATGCAGGCTCTTGTTCCTTGAAGAATCTCTACCTCAAAATGGCTTCCCTTTCAAGCTAAGGAAGCTATGAACAATTCGTCTACCATATTACCAGTAGGGAACCCTGAAGAATGGTACATATAGAGAATATAATTCGAAGACACCAGCCACACCACAGTGGATGAGAAGTTCTCTTAGAATTCACACTCTCTGGGGTGCCTGGGTGGCGCAGTCTGTTAAGCGTCAGACCTCAGCCAGGTCACGATCTTGCGCTCCGTGAGTTCGAGCCCTGCGTCAGGCTCTGGGCTGATGGCTCAGAGCCTGGAGCCTGTTTCCGATTCTGTGTCTCCCTCTCTCTCTGCCCCTCCCCCGTTCATGCTCTGTCTCTCTCTGTCCCAAAAATAAATAAACGTTGAAAAAAAAAATTAAAAAAAAAAAGAATTCACACTCTCTTTGTTCAAAGTTTGACACACCCTATTCTCTTTTTCTGTTTCAGTTTCTCGAACCTAGCTGAATATTTGGCACTGTAATTACATTCAGTATTGGCTTCTCAAACATTTTTGTTTTTATCGGTCTTGGCTCTTTGACGTAGATAATTTTATTAATGTACAACCCCTGATTCTCTATTAGTGCCACAGGGTAGTGTGAAAGGCATAATAAACTTTCTTAATGAGGTCCATGAACTATCTTTCTGTGCTCTTCCCTTCATCGACTATTCCAGTGAAGAATGAATCTTGTCAAAATTATGAAGTGATTTGAGTTTGACTTGACTTATTATTAGTTAATCTGTAATGGTGCTTCGTAAGTACCACACTATACCTAAGTTCTCATTAAAGCTCTTGACAGGAATTAGTTTATCTTAAGAAATGTGTTAGCTTCCTCCTTATCTGCTGAAAAGCCTTATTGTGGGAGAAAATTGCCTGCTAAGGGCACTGAGCAGTACAGGTGAGGGTATTGGTATCATCGTGTGTATCTGAGGTGCAATCAAAAGGTTCATGATAGCATAGAAAAAAATTGTGAACATGTAGTCAGACACCTCTACGTTTGAAACACAGTAATGGGTAAGAGAAAATGAGGAAATCAAAGTCCATTTTGCAGTGCCTTTGTAAGGATTGGAAGCCACATGAGAATGATTCATTTCCCACAGGACTTAGTGCTTACTAAGAATCAGCTATTTTATTACTGAATGATAGGAAAAATGGTGGGGGGGGGGAGATGAAGGGAGAATATATAGATTAAATGAGCACGAAATGCATATCATTCATTCTAATATACAGATATTATTTAGGTCTTTATTAAACAAATTATACCAAAAAATATGAGGTATGAATCTGCTATAATATCTAACATGAACTATACATTTGACATCAACTTTTTTTAAGTGCAAAAATAGTATTGTGATATATTTTTTAAAGTTTTTTTTTAGTTATGCAAACTAAAGAGTTTACGGTAGATGGGGATAGATGGAGCAGGATTGGCCATGGGGTGATGGTTTTTAGGGCTGAGGGATGGGTATGTACACACTGTATTAGTCCCTCTATATTTGTGTGTGTTTAAAATTCTTCATAAAAGCAATGAAATAAGTGGTTCCCCAAAAAGGGAGGGAAGACAGACAGATTTTTATAGTTCATAGTCTAAGGCATTAAGCTACCCTGAGAAACCAGGAATCCACATAAATTTGCTGAGTGGAGGCCAAATAAGATCTTTATTTGTGTGATGGATTTTGGTGGGGCTGGGCTTTTAAACACACAGTAATCATCATTAATGTCACACAAGATAAAAGCTTAGTTGTATTTAATGTCAACTTTACAGATCTCCTTTTGAATTCTGACTCTTCATTAACCCCTTGAAATCCTTGTCCTAATTCAAATCCATAATTGACTCATATGTTTGTTTGTGGCTTTAATTAATCTCTTGTTGAGTATTTAACAATGTATTTTTCTCCTACTTTGAATGACTTCTACTTCATATGATGAGTTATTAGTGCTTCTAGAACATCCTTGCTGATTTAAAATATCTCCTTTATTCCCTCAGGACATACACATTGTAAAATATAGAATAAGCCTTTTCCTTACCTTTTGTATTGTTATTTCAATCATGTACACTTTAACTCTCTTTGGAAGAAAAAAAATCATTAAAATTATGTTAGAGATTATGCAGGATTGACCGAAAGCATAGCTGAGCAATTATTTTAGTTACGAAAGTCTCAGTTGTCAAACAGTCAAATAGATGACTACATAATCGATCCTAATTGCTTGTTAAGATGAAAGCAACAACTAGCGAGATGACACCTTGATTCAGATCAGTAATTTTAATGACTGAATTAGAGCTCTATAGTGAGTCAGATTTGAGGAATTAACTGCTAGTAAGCTGAAAAGAAGTCAATCAGCTAGTAAGGGATATACCCTTCATATATGAATATGTTGGAAATTCTACTGAGAGAGAGTTAAGGCAAATAATACTAGTATATAACAATTTTATAACACGACTCCACTTACAGAGTACTTTCACATGTGGCACAATGTAATCTTCACAGCAATTGTATGAGATACCATTGTCCCTACTTTACCTTGAGAAGTTGTTTTTTGGTGTAATGCAGTTTGCATGCCACACCTCAAGTCATCCATCTGCTGCCCTTTCATTGAAGCCAAGTTCTGAACCCAGTAGTTTCCCCAATGGTGGCAGTTGCCATCCAGACATCAAATTATCACTTTTCCAGAGCTCTATTATCCCTAAAAGTCTCATCAAATTCATTTGTACTTTGACACCTAGATCATAGGTAGTTTCATAGTTATCATTGAGAATGATGACCAATCTTCTGCCCTCATAAATTAGCAGAGGCTTATCTCAAACTCACAGCTCTATTGGCAGTTTTAGTGGAAGTGTCCCAAATTCCATTTTATCGTTATTTTTGAATGAAATGAAAAGAAGTTTGAGCCAGCCTTTCTCTCAAAGGATTTTATCTTATCAGGTGAAGAACTTGTTATTTTCTAATGCATCAGGAAACTGTAGCTATTCTTGACAGACCGATTTGAGTTATTTACCAGCTGTCCTGGTGTCGCACTTTCTGCAACTTGATTTTTTTGGTTACAGTTTTTTTATAGAGATTCTCATTGTTTCTTAACAATTTATTCAGAATCCTTTGTTTCCTTATAGAGATTCTCAGTGTTTCTTAACAATTTATCCAGAATCCTTTGTTTCCTTGTTGATCCATTAACATAAAATCAGTCTCACACATGATTATCATCATTATTTTGATTACTTGTATCCCTGAACTACTCACAAAATATTCTGCTGTATATTTCAAGTACTCCAAATATTTTCCACATGTTTATTATTTGTACTTCATGAACTGTTGCTTTCTCAGAGGAAGAAATGTTATTTTCCCTAACAATGTATGTGGAACTACTGTTTATATATGATGGTCATTATGTCTTCTTGGGAGTGAGAGAGTGTGTTGAGGGGCAGTTGCTTGGGGAGCAGAAATACTGCCTCAAGTCCCGGGCAACACAAGCCCCTTCTTAACCTCTGACTAGGCCCCATGGGACAACTAGCAATCCACTTCTAGCCACGCTCTGCATACTCATGTCCTAGGATTTTCTTCTTAGCTGGCACTCAGTCCACTTCCAAGGCTGTGGGGGCTTCTTCCTTGGCCATCGTGCTGAATGCAGACCTGCCTCAGGTGTGTACATCCGTAGGTCCATGGGGTAACCAAGTGGCAGATATTAATGGGGGTTACATTTTATTTATTAATGAATAAGATGTTAACCTGTATGTGGGGGTGTCCACATGAGTGCAGGGACTTTCTCAGTGTGGGAAGACGCAAAGCAGGCAGAAGAGGAGGGGAGCAAGCCCCTAGCTCCTGCATAGGGATGGTGTTTTCTGTGCTGCTACCTTCAAACCTAGAACTCCAGAGTCTGAGAGTTTAGAATCTGAACCTACCCTTCCAGGTGATTAGGAATGTACCTTGCGAAGGCGGGAGCATAGAACATGTTTTACTTAACAGTTTCTTGGCATTATTTATAACTCTTAAGTACACAGATATATGGTGCATGGATCTTTATTTGTTGTCTTGCTATGGGCCCAAAAGTATTATAAGTGGCCTGAGCAAGGGTGGCATTACCAGATAGGGAATTGGCACTTGCTTTGTTAGCATATGCCAATAACATACTGAGTATAATATCACAGTGTCAGAAGAGTATGTCATGATGGTTAACAGAGCATTAATGGTTTTTCCTTAAATTTAAATAGCTTCCCAGCTATCCTCTTGATATAGTAAGTTATATCCTTAGGATATAATAAATTCAGATAGCACATTGGGAAGCCCTCATTCTAAGTCATGAACCAAATAGTTAAGGGTCCAAATGCTCTGTACTCCTGAAGTGAAAATTCAGGACAATTCAATCTAAAATTATCCATTCATTTGGGGTACCTGGGTGGCTCAGTCGCTTGAACATCTGACTCGATTTCAGCTCAGATCATGATCTTATGGTTTGTGAGCTCGAGCCCCGCATTGGGCTCTGTGCTGACAGTGAGGAGCCTGCTTGGGATCTCTCTTTCTGCCCCTCCTTTGCACTTTGTGTGTGTGTCTCTCTCTCTCTCTCTCTCTCTCTCTCTCTCTCTCTCAATAAATAAATAAATAAATAAATAAATAAATAAATAAATAAACAAACAAACAAACTCAAAAAAATTTTAAAAAGAAAAAATTAGCCATTCATTCAACAAGCATGTATTAATCACATACTATGTAAATGAAAGACATTTTAAAGGAAATGTTAGGGCTAAAAAAATAATTCAGGCATACTTCTTATTTTCTTGTCTAATAATAAAGATCAGATACACACGTTAATGACTATAATATAGAGCCACAAATAGTATGTACATGAGAGGTACAGACCTGATCCTGTGGGAGTTCCAAGGCAGGCAGCTTGTGGTGGGAATTATGTGCATAGCTTCAATTGTACCACTGACAGTAGAATCCTTAAAGCCTGATACTGCCTGCTTCTTTTGCTTACAATAGTCTTCCTATATTCCTTTTTCTAGCTAACTCCCAGTTTTTGATACTACAGTCTCCACAAGGTACATTTCCCAGCACTGTGATAATGTAACCATTGAGAAGATAATATACAAAACTAACACTAACCACGCAGAAACCAATATAGACTGGACATCTTCAAACAAATACTGATGTGACTGCTGAGAGTAAAACCCAATTTAGGACTGTGCTAAGACGGTCCTACTTATAAACCCACGTACCTTGCTGTGCTGGGTTTCTAGAAACCTACTGGAACAAAGGCTCTGGTATTTCCTCAAAGAAAGCAACCTTCTGCACCCAATTAGCAGATCTTGACTTTGAGAAAAGAATTTCAGATAGGAAAAGCAGTAAGTCAGGAATTCTTCCTTTTTGGAGCACGTGAGTACATCTGTCACAACTTTCTACTCACAAAGGCAAGGATAAAGTAAAATCATTGAGTTCATTTGCTTCTAGTTCTTTCCCCTAATTCCAGCTACGAGCAAGTTTTCCAATCATTGTCAATTTTGTCAGCAAATTTTGTGACATGAGTGCCCAGAATGAGTCCAGTGACTACATTCTTACAGACTCTTGAGAACCTTTTGAAGAAATGACACTATAGGAGTCCTCACAGAGACTTGCAGTCTGTTTGATATCCAGGGCAGTGACCTAGAGAGGGAAGATCAGAATCTTTCTATATCCTATTACAGATTGGCCTAATTAATGTGTGTGATTATTAAACTTACTATACTTTAAGACACGGAAAGGAATAAGCAATAAAATTAGAAAAAAATCCATAGCTTCAATTAGATTTCCAATATAACCTCCCGTATCTTAAATGCTAGTTTCATTAATACATCTTTTGCACATGGAAGGTGACTGAATTCATTGGGATAAACTAATTTTGATGTCCTGAAAGAAACAATCTCAAAACCTCAATAGCTAAAAACAGGAATAGTTCATTTGTACCATGGGTTATGCTGAGGAATAACAGATGCTCCAATCTGGAATCAAATAAAAAGAGACACTGAACTTTAGGAGGGGTTGGGTGTGAAGGAGATTCCCATAGGGATGGACATAAGAACATGGGCTTGGAAGAGAGGAGCAGTTCTGCCACCATCACCCCAGAGCCTCTCCCGTGCCTGTCACAGACTCCCCTTCTTCAGTGCTTGAGTTGAACATTCCAGATGGTCTGAAGGTTATGACCTAAGCGATTCCTGACATCACTGTATTCTGGTTTAGCTTTGTATCAGATTTTCTTTTTCTACTAATGGTTTCAACCATAAGGAAAGAAAGGTCTCTGATTCAAATTACAGCAGGGGCCTATTATATTAAATAAAAATAGATTCATTAAAGAGCATTTAAAATTAAAAGTAAAAGTAAAATTATAGTGGTGTGCTAAGAGGCCAGGCATAGATAGTTTACATATTTACATATTTATTTAGGGACCTTGGTCCCATTTTATGGATTTTATAACTATATTAAATTTTAGAAAAGACTTACTAAATATTTTTGTGCCCATAAGATTGTCTGGGAAATAGATGCTTTTAAGTAGTAAATCTGTGTAACTTGAAAGCATTTCTAATAGAAGTCAAAATGAGTGGGAATATAATTAATGTAAAAGGTTATTAATAGCTAACACAATGTTTTAGAGAACTCTGGTGGCCTAATATTACCCAAGCCCATCTGGTGACTTCTACTGGAATTGCATCACACATTGGAGGGATAAACTGAATGTAGATGAGACCTCGGACAATACAGAATGTCCCAGGAGAAGGCAGGATTTGTCGTGGGTTTGAAATCCTTGTATCTGAGCCCCATACCATTATCATTGTGGGTTCAGTGCTTTGATAGAAATGCAAGGTTTTCTGAAAGTAAGAAATGCTTTTGGGGCACCTGGGTGGCTCAGTTGGTTAAGTGTCAGACTTTGGTTCCATGGTTCATGGATTTGGGCCCTGCATTGGGCTCTGTGCTGACAGCTCAGAGCCTGGAGCCTAGTTCAGATTCTGTGTCTCCCTCTGTCTCTGCCTCTACCCCACCTGTGTTCTCTGTCTCTCTGTCTCTCTAAATAAATTTTTTTAAAAATTAAAAAAAATGTTTTTGGTAAATTTCCCCCAGTTTTATTAGTAAAAGATACTTTATTTTTCTGGGCCGTATGTTCCAAGGGATCTAAGAAACTCTGCAGCCATGATTCTATGAAGTCACACATATTTTATTGTTCCTCTGTATATTCCTGATCACATTGATTTCTCATGATTAAAGTTGTAACATTCATTTAGCTATGAGTAAAACAAGTTAATGTGTGTGTGTGTGTACGTGTGCGTGTGCACGTGCACGCGTGCGTGTGCACGTGCACGCGTGCGTGTGCACGTGCACGCGTGCGTGTGGCAGATCAATACAAAATATAGTACAGGGCTGGCTGGGTTCAGTTGTTAGGATCCTTTCTATTGTGCTCCAGTACAGTCTCCTTTCCTGGGCACTCCCATCCCAGGTAATTATTCGCTCCCCACTCTTCACTGCCTAGCACTCTGTAGCATTTGCTATGACACTTGCCCACACCAGAATACACTGGCCATCTTATCAGGATCATAGCCTTCTTTGATACAAGGACTATGTCTACTTATCTGCTATCCCTAAGTAAGCTTGTCGCATAAAGAGAAGAATGAATACCTGACTGGTTTCAGGCTGTCTAGATTCTAGTCCTGCCTTCACTCTAGTTTCCACATTTATGAGAAGGCAAGGAAAAGCATCCTGTCTCCTTAGTAAGGAATACCCATCTCCAGCTGTCTTCCAACTCTAAAAATTGTGACTATTCCCATGTCTAGACTATATACTCTAGATTCTAGACTATAAAAACTATAGTCTAGGTATTTTTAGTTAATAAGGTACTTTTAGTTAATAAAAAGTATTTGGACACCTCTGTTATTCTAGCATTTGTTTAAACATTCTAATGCTTTGAAATTCCACATTCCCAATCAAGACTGGCAGTAAAATTATTCAAAAAACAAATGGCCCAGTATTAAGACTCAGAGTCCATTTATATTACTCACAAAAACAAATTTCCCTCTTCTCTTTAAAAAGAAAGAGTAACATAAAATTTTTTAAGTCCATAATCGCCATTTTACAAACAAGTTTTGAGGAGCCACCAGAGGCTAGATACCAAGGTTCTGTGTTCAGTTAGGGGGATGCTTACATGAATAAGACACAGTTCTCATCACAGTGATGATGAGAATTGATGATTAAAGCACTAATTCTTGCAGCCTAAATTTGCAGTATCCAGATTATTCATTAATTCATGAAAACAATTCATGAATGTGCCAAAAAATATACTAGGTGAACTGGGGGACTTATCATTTTTTCATCCATCCAGAGAGTATCATCTCTAAGGCTACAGTCTTTCTCTGTCTTGTTTGCAGCTATATCTCCTGTGCCCAAAGCAGCACCTGGCACAGAGTAACCATAGTAAATGTCTGTAGAAAGAAAGAATAAATTGTCTTCCTAAACAGTTCAGTTCACACTGTATTAGAAACCTGTGCAGGCTCTCTGACAGCTTATAAGATGGACACATGTGGTCATTGTACCCTGGCGACCATATGCATGCGGTTAAGAGCCCAGCCTCTAGAGTCAAACCTTGGGTTCAAATTCTAGCCCCACCAGTTCTCCAGCTGTGTGACCTTGGGGGAAGTTTCATAAGATCTGTGACCTTCAGTTTGTGGATTTGACATTTTTGAGTGCTAGCCATAAATCTCCCTCTCATAGAACTGTGTGCAGGTGAAATTACATAACGTGTGTTAAGTGCTTAGCATGATGCCTGGGCATGATAAACACCTATCCTTGGTTGTGATGTTATTCTCATCATTTAATAACATTCAACTCATCTGAATTAATTCACGTCTCTCAAACCATGTGAAGTTACCCTGGAAGATGAAAATTTCAAATGATGTGATATCTAGGACATAGCGCAGTGCCTAAGGCACAGTAAATTGTAATCCAACTCACTGTAACAACAAAGAACCTTGGGAGATTTGCTTTCCAGTATCGTAGCCCCGCAGCGCTTCCTGCTCCTGACATATCTTGCAATCTGACAGGCAGCAGCAACTCCTTTCCTAGGAAGTGTGGATGGAACCAAAGGTTCTGGAATGCATGAGGAGTTGAAAAGAAGAGCGATATAGGTGTTCAGGGCCCCCTGCCTGGAGAGTAAGAGAGAACAAGCAAGAGCTCTACATGACCCCATGGGACAGCACTACAGGTGTTTTCACATCATCACCACTCCTGGGGGTCCTTCTTCTTCCCCAACCCTAAGCTGTCCAGGAAAGCAAAGGGGAGAATATGTACCTGTGCACCAGGAAAAGACTGTTTCCTCATTGCTGTCCCGAAGACGAGATTAAATTAAGTCTTTCTAGTAGAGCTGTGTCCTCAGTTTGTCTTTTTAGGAAATAATAAGTTCTGAATAAGTTTTAAAGTTAAAACTTGATGTATATTTATAGTAACTTTATTATAGTTGATAGGAACACAGTTTTGCAGTATCAGTAAATACTTATGAAAGGTAAACCCACAGTGGAATGAAGAGATAGAAATATCAGGATGTCCTGCGATGCCATGTTGCGGATGCAGCTTCAGGAGACAGGACGTACTGCCTGCTGACAGAATGCTGTCCTTATACAGCTGAAGGACTGCCACCCTGACGTGAAGTTCCTCCTGCCCCCATCATTGATTCCGTTTAGGGGAAATCCAGCGGGCTTCACTGTGAGCCCAACATTAGGGGGATAAAGTTCAGACACTTACTGAAAGGACCAAAGAACTGCTCTGTTTTCTTCACGTTCACCTAAGTCAGAGATGGATTTTGTGCCAACATTAGAAATCAATTCTGATGATATGTGGAGATTAAAATTCCCTGCACATATTTTTAAGAGTGGAAGTGGTAAGGCCACTGTCATATTCCAATTCGTGTTGCAGAGTTGCTGTTCTGCCTACTTAATGCCCCATTCGTAATTGTAAAACTTCCTGAATTTCCATACTAAGTGAATGGCATGTAAGGTTTTAATAGATGCAGAAAGGCATATTTCTACAATTCTGGGTGAAAGGCTGGGAACATGTCCTCCACCTTGTTTTCTCCCAAGCTTGCAACTCACTTCTCCCAAATCCCTCACCTCACTGTGCTTGCCAAAGCCACAGATGCATAGACCTCACCTGGCTGCCCAGAGCTTGGTTTACTGTAGCAGACTAGGGCATGGTTCACACGAAATATTAAAAGGGGCTAAGCTTGCTTTGCTGCTATTCAGTCTTTCCCTTCTGAATCTCTGTGCACATTTGTCATGTGCACAAATGTGCACCAGGACAGTGAACCCTATGTTGTGCTGTTCCTCCAAATTGTGCATCCCTCCTGTCCCACATTTACCCCCATCCAATGCAGTTTTTTCTAAGTAGAAGCTTCATAATCTCTCTTCCTCTTCCCAAAATAAGACTTCTCCTGTTTTGTGTCTTTTTCTCATTGCCTGGTATCCTAGGATTTTTATATACAATGTTTTGAAGAAGCATCAGTGATTAATCATGCCAGAGGTATATTTGCCATATAAAAAAAGGGTTCTAGCACTACAGTGATTTGCCCCAAATAAGGAGCTGTGAAATCCCAGGTACTAGAGCTCTGTTTTTCAAATATCAAGATTCTAGGACATAGTCTGGAAAGATATGACTTGTAGGTATATCTCTAGAAGTTTCAAGCTGCCTGTGTGACATCAGACTTCACTGAGGCCCAAGTGGCAGGAGGAGTGGAGGAGTGGGCAGTATGGGACATAGATGGAACATAGTTGTTTATGATTCATACTTACACCCACAAATGATGGCAAAGCTTTTTAATAGAATATTTTATCCTGTGACAAAAAAACTGTGATTGAAGGACAGTGAGTTCTCTATTTTTAGAAGGCTAGTTTCAAGGCAGAAATGTGTTTCTCTCCTCCATCTTTCCCTGAATTCCAAAGGACAAACAGAACTATACCAGATAAAAGTATTCAGCAGGATTAGAAAACAAATAAAGGACAAAATATTTTCAAGGGTTAATTCTCCTGAATAATTATTCTATAAATTGGGTATAATTCCACTAACAATCCCAACAAGTTATTTTTGTGGAACAACAAAATTGACTCAAAAATTATTATGGAAAGTAGAGGACTCCAAAAAAGAAACAAGATAATTGTAAAGAAGGAGACATTACCTTACTACATATCAAATATTAACCAAAACAGGTGTTACTGGCAAAGAGAAACATATAAGTCCATGAAACACAATAAGATGTTCAGAAAGAGTCCCAAGCATGTCTGAAAACTTGATATGTACTGGAAAACACAAGGGCGAAGAATGGACTATTCAATCAGTCACACAAGGACACCTGACTTTCCATAAATGCCAGATAGATGAATAAACTAAATGTGAAAAAAATCAAAACTATTATGAAAATGTGCAATCACTTAATGACTTCAGGATTGGAAAAGGATTTATTAAACATAAAATAATTGCAACTCATAAAGATAAATGTAACTATACTAACAGAAGCTTCCAGAAGCATTGAAAAAGCAAAGGCCATAAAAGGCAACTTTTGTAAATTCAGTCATATCAAAATGCACATTTATGTGACCAAAAGCCTACAACATTAAAGACATGTGACAGATGGGAAGAGACTTGTGCAAAACACAAAGCACAAAATAAAATCCAGATTATATAAATAGTACATATAAATCTACAACAAAAAAGAAAAGTCATCAAAGGACATCAACAGGAGAGGGAAATTAATCCTACCCCCTCAAATGACTTAATCTCCCAAATAAGCAAGGAAACAAAAACAAAGAGATATCATTTCACACTAATTAGAAGGGGCCTCCTCTAAAATGTTTTTGATGATTTAAGGAGAAAAAAATGTCATAAACTCTTGGTGGTCACTGTTGAAATGAATGAAGTAGACCTACAAATTTGGAGTAGAGATGTTATTAATTTTATTGTTAAGCAAAGAAAATAATTTGTATGCTACCAAGTAGGGTATAATAACATAATTTTAATAAAAATTTTATATATTTATATGCTTAACGTAACAGAAAAATTATACTAGGAAATAGAGTAAATTATGAATGTTGACTATCTTTGATACATGAGTGACAAAAAAACTGGGAGAGAGATAATTTGTAATACATACAGGTTTATTATTAGATCATAAACCCATTCATTACAATGGAAAATTTAAAAAGTAAATTTGATGGCAAAAAATATAAAGGAAATATGCTAAAATTAGTATCAGATAAAGTTATATTTATGTAAAAAATCAAATGGTATTATTTTTACTGATAAAATAACTCAGTATACTAAAGATTTTTTTCACAGTGGTGTTAATTTTAGTAAAAAAAACAATATAGTTTAGTGGTAGAGATGGCCAGCTGTGTGTTACAGATTTCATCTGTCTTATATTGTAAAGGGGTTTTCACTATAAGAAAGAGTGATGAACGCTATTTCTAGGACTGATCCATAAAAATCTCCCAAAGGAGATCTCTCATGCTCTTTTCCCAACCTCTAGTTGAATGCAGCAAATTGAAAGACCCTGAAGGAGAGCAGAGACACAAATCACCAAGTAAAAAGACTTTCATGAACTAGAAACGAGAGAAACAAATAAAGTTTTATTGAGTTAAATCATGAAATTTGAAGGTTCCATTTTCATAACCAATTTATAAGCTACTTGGGTAAATAAATTATGTCATATTCATACAAGAGAATACTAAGCAGCCATTTCAAAAGATGGTGATGTAGAAAGAATCCCATATTATTACATATAAAATTTGCATATTAAACAGAATGCATATATATTATTCCATTTTTAAACAGAATTCTATATTGGTCTATATCCACATCTACGTATGTACACTACATGTATTTATGTCCATATATCCATGCCTAACTATTTGTATATAAACACATAGACAAAAGCTTAGAGCAGAATAAATCCTAAAATGTTAACTGTGATCATTTCTGGATGCTAAGATCATGAGTGATCTCACCATATGTGTGTGTGTGTGTGTGTGTGTGTGTGTGTGTGTGTACACACATATATAACCTTTAAACTAAAAAAGCGAAGGTGTTTTAAAATAACTTCCATTGCTATGCCACTTTGCCTGCACATCTGCCCAGAAGGCAACCTCAGCTCAGCCCACCGAAAAAGAACATGGTGATATATACATACATGGGCATCTTTTGAGGGGATGACATAGGAAATCTGACTTTGTTCCAGCACTGATGGAGAGGGTATTACATGCCAGATGGAAGAACATTATTGAAACTCTTTCAGTATCCCCCAGGCTAGTCCAAACCACATGCTCTGCTCTGCTCGAGTGAAGCATGTGTGGACTCCTAACCACTCACCTCCATAATCTGACTCAAGAAGGAAATTAAAAAAAAAAAAAAAAGAGAGGACTGTGAACTTCTTATTTGATAGAACAGAGGTTCACCATCTTGGCAGCGAACCTAATTAACTGGGTGAGAGATACATACATATTTGGCCCTAATAAAATGCAGATTAACATTTAACAATTTGCACAAAAGAGTTGTAGTAGGAAGTCAGGATTCATTACAGTCAACAGAGCACGGAGATCTTAGAGGGAGAGTTATGATCTATTTACATGGTAGATAGGAAATAAAAACAAGACAGATTTTAAAACTAAGAGTCTTTCAGTAGTAGCCCATACTCAGCAGCCTTTATTTGGCATTTTATAGACGTTTGCAATAACAAGGAACATGTCTGCACATCCATTTTGAAAACCAGCACTACAGTGGGTCCAGTGCACTGAAAAAAAAAAAAAACCAACTATTTTTGATCATTACCTTACTGTCAAAATTAGAATCCACGTTAAAGTACGTTGAAAACTTTAAAGGATAGCACAAATTATAGAAAAAAATTATGTATATACTGAATATAGCGTATATAGTGAATACATATGCATATATTCACTAACCTAAAATAGATTCATATTAAAATTGCAAAAACATTGAGGTTGTTTTTAGTTACTTTAAACATCATAGTATTACTGTTATAATTATTACTCTCATTATTGTCACTAGCATATTCTCCCTTTAGAGGGCAAAGAATCCCATAATTTTCTAAGAATATTTAAAATTTTTGAAGAAGTACAAATACTAAAAATCTATTTAGCTTCCATTTATAAATATCCACAATTCACCCTTGAACATCTATCCAGTTCAGATATGACAGTTTTAGCTTAGATGAAATAATAGTTTCTTGGTAGTAGTAGGAGACATAAATTTCAGTTACTAAATATTTAGTAGCTGATGACTTTATATGTAAAATAGTGATAATATCAATCTCAAAGTAATTGTTAGGATCAGAATTAATACATGTAAATTTCCTAAGCAGATGCCTAGTAATCATGGTGCCCAACACATATAGCACATGATGATATGTGTCAGACCTTTTCTAAGTGCTTTTCATATGTTAACTGATGATCATAACTACTCTATGAGATAGGTACCACATTTTACCCTCTTTTACAGATAAAGAAATTGAGGTACATTAAGGCTGAGTACCGTGGCATGGGAATGGCACCCCTGGGACTAGGACAGTGAAAGTCCTACAGACGGTGCTCTTGTAATGTCTTTTTGGTACCATATAGCAACTGGAGTAACAATATATATACTTTATTTATTTCATTTTCCTTATTTGTAAGGTAGACAGATGAAAGATCGCCTCTTAAACTACATTAATTGTTACCACATATTCTGATAGGTACATTCATTCACTAAGCAAAAACAAAACAAACTGATCACAGACTGAAATAATTTGGCAGTGTGCGGAAAATGGCAGTGGTGATGAAAACATAGTATTTACCCACTATTAGCATTAGTTTAAAAGAGAAGTTAAATAATTTCAATATTCTTTCTATGAGTGACACATTGAGCTACTGTTCAGCAAATAACTTTTCTCTTTCACTTGGCGTGGTATATACTGCTCTGCCACACTGACTTTGGGCTTCATGGTGTGACTTATTTTACCCAATGTAATGTTAGCAGATGTGCCCTCGCTGTTCAACACGAGAAGGATGTACCCTGGGTAGCCATTGGCCCAAGGAGGATATTGGGAAACAATTTTTGATAGATGTGCATTTATCTTCTGAGCAAAAGGCACTAACAGCTTTGTTCTCAACTACCTTTGCTTGCGTGTTTGTAGAGCAAACAGCTCTGGAAGTTAGAGACTGTATCTCCCTCTCCTTTTCGGGTGTTTGGACAGGTTTGCTAGGCCCCTCCTTTTAAAATACTGGGTTAAAATACTCAGAGCTCCTCAACAGTGATGCTTACCCAATAGATACATAGCATCCAGCTGTGCTTGCCTCCACATTACCCCATTTAGGGGGCAAGGGAAACCAAGGAAAACATGAATCTCATGCTGTCTGCTGTGCTATGAACAATTTGCTAAACATTAGCAAGCAATGTGCTAAAAACATTAACATAATAAGAGCATTAATAATAATAAAGTCCTGTCACTGACCAGAGAGTCTCAAGTCTTCTGACAGCATCTGTGGAACTGTAGCAAGTAGCTTATTAGCTTATAAGTAGGATAAAATCTCAGACCCTTCATAGTTATTGACAGAGGTTACAAGTCAAGGGAAAATAGACCTTATTCTAACCCACTGCTTGCAGTTAAGCTCAGCCTACCTGCAGCTTGAAGCAGAACCTAGCAAGTCTGGTTGACATTATTTAAACCACAGCTGATATAAAAATAAGTTTGTAGGATCAATACATTTAACATTTTAAGCCACTGAGTTTGGAGTGATTTGGTATGCAGAATAGAATAAATGGAGCATTAGCTGACTGATATCAATATACTATGCTATGTGCTATGGCAAGTTTAAGGGTAGGGTACAGTAATGGGAGAAAATTACAGGAACACCTACAATGGAATTGTATACTCTGTAAAGTACCATAGGTATTAAAACAGCTCCACGATTTTCTATCATTTACCCAGCAGCCAGAAAAACAAATTCTGTATACTTCTTGCTCACAAGGATTTATAAATTATTATTTTTTTGCATTTTATAAACATGTAATAAAAGCATCTACATGCTAAGTTGAGGTAAACATACTGAGATTTACTCAGTTGAGAATTTCCAATCTATTTCTCAAGCTGAATCTATAAATCATAAAATATGGAGTTAATTATGGAAAAATATCTGACACTAGGTTTAATATAGTTAGGCTTGGAAAGAAAGTGTAATTAAACTTTATAAAACTACAAATGGTGTAGGAAGGTCTCTAGAGAAGAGTGTCTACTTCATCAAGCAAGATGTTTTCTCCATGATATTTTGTCAAAATAGGCATGGGTACCATTGAAAAGAGTTGTTGGCCCTATTTTGCTGAAGTACCCATAATCATGAGACAGAAATATGTTACATTTAAATATTTCAAGAATAATGTTCAAAGAATTAGACAGGGAAAATGACCTACTTAGGGTTGCTTATATGGAATAGCTATTGTTTGATGCAAATACTTTTGGTTAATTGGGCAATTTTGTTACCTCCAGTGAGTTTGTCAATTGATGATAAGAATGCTATGTGAATATCATCCAGGCAGAATAAGAAATGGAAGCAATTATTCTTCTTAACTAGATCTTTTATGTGAAACTTCCTTTTAATACTAGTGCATCGTATGCAATTCTTTGTAAGCCCTTTTCTCTTAGGATTTCTGAACTCAATTTTACATCTGGCATGGCTACATATACACATTATGAAAGTAGGACTGCTTTAATCTGCTTGTCCCTATCAACTAAAGACTGTAGCTAGCACTTGTCATTTTAAGAAGTCAGAAAATAAAACAACTCAACTGTCCATCAATTGATGAATGGATAAAGAAATTGTGGTATGTGTATATCTATATATAAATATAGATATAGATAGATCTGTCTATACACACACACACACACACACACAATGGAATACCACTCAGCCATTAAAGAGAATGAAATCTTGCCATTTGGGACAACATGGACGGACCTCAAGGGCATTATGTTCAGTGAAATAAGTCAGAGAAAGACAAATACCAGATGATCTGCCTAATATGTGGAATCTAAAACAAACGAACAAAACTAAGCTCATTGATACAAAGAACAGAATGGTGGTTGCTAGAGATTAGTAGTGGTTGATGGGAGAAACAGGTCAACTGTTTTTTGGTTTTGTTCAAGTAAACGGAATTAAATTGTTTTAAGAAATAGCAACTTTGGGGGCACCTGGGTGGGTCATTTGGTTGGGCGACTGACTTCGGCTCAGGTCATGATTTCACGGTTTGTGAGTTCGAGCCCCACGTTGCCCTCTGTGCTGACAGCTCAGAGCCTGGAGCCTGCTTCGGATTCTGTGTCTCCCTCTCTCTCTGCTCCTCCCCCACTCATGCTCTGTCTCTCTCTGTCTCAGAAATAAATAAACATTAAAAAATTAAAACATATAGCAACTCTGGCAGCTTGTGCCTCATCCTCCTAGTTATGGTTGAAGTCTCTTCTATGTCTTATAGAATAATGAACACTCCATATTTAATACATATCTCTTGATTTGTATCAGCGACAGCCCTAATCTCTTGCATGTGTAAAGTGAGTTCGTTTCACATAGCTCAATCATTGCCATCATAGCACAAAAAAAGCTAAATATATTATTTTTTGTCCTCAGGTATCTTGTGAATTAGAGGGTTAGGCCTTGGGAAAATTAATTTTTTCTGAAAGAAAATATCTCTGGGACATTTCTCAAAACAAAATGCTAAAGTACATGAGTACAATAAAAAAGTTCTAGTAATACATATTCTTTCCTACAAATACACACAAAAAAAGAAGTTAGAATATAGTAGCCCATTCTGCTCATGGATGACATTCTGCTCATCGGTGACTCTGTAAATATGGTATCAATCAAGGATAGTGTCTAGGCAATGATGCTGCCTAACCAGGAGAAACTTAAAGGCCAGAGTAATAATGTAGCCTTCAAGAAGTGTTCACTGAACACCTGCAGAGCCCAATATTGTAGGAGATTATTAAAAGAAAAGGATAATGGCACTCTCTAGTTGTAGGTCAGCCTCCTTTTTATAGTTAAGGGAGTGGAGCACAGAACCCACAAGTGACTTGCTCTAAATTACAGAATTTGGAAGTGGCCTTGGGAATTCAGGTTCTTTCCTCCTGCTGATAGGCCTTTTACATTAATTTTTTCAACCAACTTGGCATCTGTTCTGCATCATCATACTAAGTCTGAAGGATATGACAGGATATGACCCTTACTCTTGAGAAACTCATGGTGTGATGGAATGGACAGATACTTAAACATTTAAATAAAGCACAGAGAATGACTCACCACCACAAGTAAACATCACAATTCCCCCAGTGGTGCACCCCTAATGGGACACATGACATTATGATAGAGAAATTAACATTAGAATATTAAAGTGGGAAAGTTGAGGACAACTTTTTAATGTTTATTTTTGAGAGAGAGTGTGTGTGAACAGGGGAGGGGCAGAGAGAGAGGGAGACACAGAATCCGAAGCTGTCAGCACAGAGCCTGACGCAGGGCTTGAACCCACGAGTGGTGAGATCATGACCTGAGCCAAGTTGGACATTCAGCTGACTGAGCCACCCAGGTGCCCTAAGGACAACTTTTTGAGGTAGATGTCAGTCTTGAAGGTTTTGTCATTTTCAGTCCGTGCAGAGAAAAGAAAAACTCTTTTTTTTAAAGTTTATTTATTTTGAAATAAAGTGAGTGAGCACGAGCTGGGGAGGCGCAGAGAGAGACAGGAAGGAGAAAGAATCCCTAGCAGGCTTCCGCACTGTCAGCAAGGAGACTGACGCAGGGCTTGAACTCACAAACTGCAAGATCATGACCTGAGCTGACATCAAGAGTAGGTCGCTTAACCAACTGAACCCACCCCCAGGCACCCCAGAAAAAAATCTATTAACAGGCAACTGCAGTAGGCAATTTTCAGAATGCTTACCTATCAGGGGAAACAGAGATTTCTGAGGTTCTATATTTTAAGGCTCCATGTGGTAACAAATGGGAATATATAGCAAGACCTGCATTAGTCCAGTTTTTAATATTGTGCACTTTAACATTCTAAATTTAAGCGTATGCAAGAGATTTTGAATTTTTGTCAATTATATTTTTTCCTGATATAAAGAGTTAATCAATTTGAATAACATAGCATGGGGTTTTTTTTTGTTTTTGTTTTTGTTCTTTTGTTCTGTTTTTTTTTGTTTCGTTTTGTTTTTTGGTTTGTTTTTTTTTTTTTTTTAGGTATGGGACCCAGAAGAGGACCACAGAAGATGAAAATTCCAGGGCAATGATGGTAGATGAGACAGGCCAAGAGAGAAATGAGACACTTCTGACTAGTATTTTACTAATTACCTGTTTAGATGGAATATAGATCATTATAAGAAACATAGTGTAGGGGAACCTGGGTGACTCAGTTGGTTAAGCATCCTACTTTGGCTCACTCAGGTCATGATCTTGCAGTTACTGAGTTCAAGCCCCACATCAGGGTCTCTGCTGTCAGTGCAGAGCCCACTTTGGATCCTCTGTCCACCACCACCCCCAAAATAAACAAGCATTAAAATTTTTCTTAAAGAAACACAGTGTAGACATATATTATATGAATTTATGCTTAATTGTGTTACATATTAATATATATTTATAATAAGTAATTATTGACATAGGTGGTTTCATAGAATGAAATTATTCTCATTGAAGTAATCTAGAGAGAGAAAAATACAGAGATACATAAATATGAATATACAGACATTGATAGACACATATGGATAGAGAGATACAGATACATATATGGATAGAGGCACAGAGATAGCTCTTTCCCACAAATCATTGAGGTTCTCAAACTCCCCAAATGAACTATGTATGGAAAAGCAATGTCAATATTTAAGAATAAACATAAACCCCAGGGTTTTTGAATTGTAAGTAGTTTTGAAATAAATTAATTTAAGTAATATTAGCTAAATAATAAACAGCTATAAATAAAAAATTTTACCCACTGGTGGAATTAAGTGCCATAACTAAATTTCTCTTAGACTTGCACAGACGTGCAGTATACGTAAACACTATACTTGTACTCACTTATTCTTTTGACAGAACCGTATATTTCAGGAACATGAAAAAATCTAGACAAGAGAGCTTATTTAATATATATTGTTGATTCATTAACAGTGAATTCATAGCCAACAACACTTTATAACTCATCCTGGAGCAAAGCTTATCTAGTGCATGTATTTTCTCTATAAGACACATCATGGCCTTTTTGAACTTAGGAATGTTAGACAACTCTTTAGTACTACATTTAGGGGCTGCTATAAACAACAAAATCATCAACAAGCACAAAAATTTGAAAAATGTGCCATTAAATATACTGCATAAAGGACACTTATGCATTGTGAGAGCTGGACTCCTATTTCCCCCCATCTCCTAAAAGCCACCATTTTATTTCTTCATTTCTATGAGTTTGGCTATTTTTAGAATCCATCTATAAGTGAGATCATAAAGCATTTGTCTTTCTTTGCCTGACTCCCTCCACTTAGCATAATAACATCCAAGTTATTGCAAATGGCAGGATTTCCTTCTTTCTTAGGGACAAAAAATATTCCATTGTATACATATACCACATTTCCTTCATTTATCTGTCAATCGATACGTAGGTTCTAAGACTTCATTTTTAATTGTATAGTTTATGCCTTTAAATTTTTTTCCACATTTAAAAAGCTTAAGTATTATTAACATACAATATTCTATTAGTTTGAGGTATACAAAATACTGATTTGATATTTTTATACATTACAAAATGATCCCCACAATAAGTTTTGTTACCTCTGTCACCATACAAAGTTATATTATTGACTATATTACTTATGGTGCACATTATATCCCATGACTTATTTATTTTTTAACTGGAAGCTTGTACCTTTTAATCCCTTTAACCAATTTCTACCCATCCCAACCCCTCCCCACTCTGGTAACCAACAGTTTGTTTCCTGTATAAGTTTCTGTAGGTTCATTTGTTTTGTTTTTTAGATTGCATATATAAGTGAGATCATACGGTATTTGTCTTTCTCTGACTTTTTTCTCTTAGCACAATTCCCCCAAGGTCCATCCGTGTTGTCTCAAATGGTAAGATTTCACTTTTTAGGGGTAAATAATATTCTGTTGTACACATATACCACATTTTCTTTATGCACTTATCTATCAGTGGATACTTAGGTTGTTTCTGGTTTTGGCTATTGTAAAGCTGCAATGAACATAGGGGTGCATATATCTCTTTGAATTGGCTTTTTTGTTTGGAGAAGTACCTAGAAGTATAATTGCTGGATCATATGGTAGTTCTATTTTGACTTTTGGGGGGAGCCTTCATAATGTTTTCCATAGCAACTGCACCAATTTACATTCCTATCAACTGTATGAGGGTTCCCTTTTCTCCACGTCCTCACCACTTTTTTTTGTCTTTTTGATAACAGCCAGTCTGACAGGTGTGAGGTGATATCTCATTGTGTGTGTTTAAGTTTTTATTTTAATTCCAGTTAACATACAATGTTCTATTAGTTTCAGGTATACAATGTACGGATTTAATGATTCCATACATCACCCAGTGCTCATCATGATAAATGTACTGCATAATACCCATCACCTATTTAACCTATAGTTAAGGGGGTATGTAGCTCAGGGGTAGAGTATTTCACTGCAGACCAATGTGGTTTTGATTTGCATTTTCCTGATGATTAAAATGTCTATTTATTTTGAGGGAGGGAGGTAGAGAAAGAGAAAAAAAGTGGAGGAGGGGCAGAGAGAAGGAAAGAGAGAATCCCAAGCAGGCTTCACACTCAGTGCAAAGCCCGACACAGGACTCGAACTCACGACCATGAGATCATGACCTGAGTTGAAGTCAAAAGTCAGATGCATCAGTTCTGGAGACCAAAATGGCAGAGGAGCAGAGGGAATCCATGCTTCCTGCGTCTCTCAAACAAAGAAGTATAGAAACCAAAGGACTTTGAACACCAGAGCCTGGGAGGAAAAGAGTCTGAATCTACTAGGAAGAAAATGGGAAAGCTGGAAAAAAGATAGGTGGGTGACTGTGAACTGGGGCAGATAAAAAAAAAAAGCCACGTGGGCACAGAGGGGAGGGATCCCTTTCTGCAGAGAGACAAAGGGAACAGAAAGAGCAGCTAGGGAAGTGTGGGACCATATCTGGACAGGAGATAGACCTTGGACTGAGACTGAGAGGGATCCGATTTCTAACTGTGGGGCTTTCTTCGGACTGGGGTCAGCTCCCTGTTTGTGCACCCAGGGAGGAGGGGAGCCAGGGGCCTGTGTGGTGGTAGGTCAGGGGCTCAGTCCGCAGTTGTTAAAAATGGTTCCCTTCCTGGAGGGCTGTGTGATACTACATAACCTGCCTGCGTCCGCCACCCCTGGGCGCAGTGGCTGGGCCAAGGGTTCAGTGTGCAGGGGGAAAAGGCAGCCGTCTCCCTGGAGTTCTGTAGGAAAAGACAAAGCCTGCCTGCATCCACCATCCCGGGGGGGGGGGGGGGGCTGAGGTGGTGAGGGCGGCAGCTCTCAGTCCACTGTAGGAGAAGTCTGTCCTCCCTGAAGTGCAGCAGCACAAAGAAAGCCAGCCAGGACCACATATTAGGCCGCACTGAGAGGTGCTTCCCCAGTACCAGAGCGCATGGAGCAGAGCAGGACTTCGAATCCTAGCCAAGCACAGAGTCAGGGGAGTTAGCAGAGCAGAAGGATAGCCCCGTCTATGCCCCAGCACAGTGAGAACGACTCAAACGGAATCCACCGGGTCCAACTCCATGGAGAAGATTGAAGAGGCAGAGAAGAGAATAGATGAATTAGAATATATAATTATGGAAAAAGAGGAAGCTGAGAAAAAGAGATAAAAAAAAATCCTGCAGTATGAGGGGAGAATTACAGAACTAAGTAATGCAATCAAATGCAACAATATCCGTATCATAGGAATACGAGAAGAAGGAGAGAGAGAAAGGGGCTGAAAGTGTACTTGAACATATCATAGCTGAGAACTTCCCTGATCTGGGAAAGGAAACAGGCTTTGAAATGCAAGAGGCATAAATAATTCCCTTCAGACTTAACTTGAATCTATCTTCTGCACAACATATCATAATGAAACTGGCAAAATACAAGGATAAAAAGAGAATTCTGAAAGCAGTTAGGGATAAACGGGCCTTAACATACAAAGGGAGACACATAAGGATAGTAGCAGACCTATCTACTGAAACTTGGGAGGCCAGAAACGAATGGCAAGAAGTCTTCAGTATGATGAAAAGAAAAAATATGCAGCCGAGACTCCGTTATCCAGCAAGCCTGTCATTTAGAATAGAAGGAGAGATAAAGGTCTTCCCAAACAAACAAAAACTGAAGGAATTCATCACCGCTAAACCAGTCGTACAAGAGATTCTAAGGGGGATTCTGTGAGTGAAATGTTGCAAGTACCAAAAAGTACCAGAGACATCACTACGAACATGACACCTACAGACATCACAATGACTCTAAACCCATATCTTTCAATAATAACACTGAATGTAAATGGACTAAATGCTCCAACCAAAAACAATACGGTATCAGAATGGATAAAAAACAAGACCCATCTATTTTCTGTCTACAAGAGACTCATTTTAGACCTGAGGACACCGTCAGATTGAAAGTGAGGGGATGGGGAACTATCTATCATACCACTGGAAGTCAAAAGAAAGATAGAGTAGCCATACTTATATCAGACAAACTAGACTTTAAATTAAAGGCTGGAAAAAGATATGAAGAAGGGCATTATATAATAATCACAGGGTCTATCCATCAGAAAGAGCAAACAATTATAAATGTCTATGTGCCAAATACAGGAGCCCCCAAATATATAAAACAATTACTCATAAACATAAGCAACCTTATTAATAAGAATGTGGTAATTGCAGGGGACTTTAATACTCCACTTACAACAATGGATAGATCATCTAGACACAGGATCAATAAAGACACAAGGGCCCTGAATGATACATTGGATCAGATGGACTTGACAGATATATTTAGAACTCTGCATCCCAAAGCAACAGAATATACTTTCTTCTCGAGTGCACATGGAACCTTCTCCAAGATAGATCACATACTGGGTCACAAAACAGCCCTTCATGAGTATAAAAGAATTGAGATCATACCATGCACCCTTTCAGACCACAATGCTATGAAACTTGAAATCAACCACAGGAAAACATCTGGAAAACCTCCAAGAGCATGGAGGTTAAAGAACATCCTACTAAAGAATGAATGGGTCAACCAGGCAATTAGAGAAGAAATTTAAAAATATATGGAAACAAATGAAAATACAATAATCCAAACCCTTCAGGGTGCAGCAAAGGCAGTCCTGAGAGGAAAATACATTGCAATGCAGGCCTATCTCAAGAAACAAGAAAAATCCCCAATACAAAATCTAACAGCACACCTAAAGGAACTAGAAGCAGAACAACAAAGACACTCCAAACCCAGCAGAAGAAGAGAAATAATAAAGATCTGAGCAGAAATAAACAATACAGAATCTAAAAAAAAAACTGTAGAGCAGATCAATGAAACCAAGAGTTGGTTTTTTCAAAAAAGAAACAAAATTGATAAACCTCTAGCCAGGCATCTCAAAAAGAAAAGGGAGAAGACCCAAATAGATAAAGTCATGAAAGAAAATGAAATTATTACAACCAATCCCTCAGAAATACAAGTAATTATCAGGGAATACTATGAAAAATTATATGCCAACAAACTGGACAACCTGGAAGAAATGGACAAATTCCTAAGCACCCACACAGTTCCAAAACTCAAACAGGAAGAAATAGAAAATTTGAACAGACCCATAACCAGTGAAGAAATTGAATCGGTTATCAAAAGTCTCCCAACAAATAAGAGTCCAGGACCAGATGGCTTCCAAGGGGAGTTCTACCAGACGTTTAAAGCAGAGATAATACCTATCCTTCTCAAGCTGTTCCAAAAAAATAGAAAGGGAAGGAAAACTTTCAGACTCATTCAATGAAGCCAGCATTACTTTGATTCCCAAACCAGACAGAGACCCTGCAAAAAAAGAGAACTACAGGCCAATATCCCTGATGAATATGGATGCAAAAATTCTCAATAAGATACTAGCAAATCGAATTCAAGAGCATATAAAAGAATATTCACCATGATCAAGTGGGATTCATTCCAGGCTTCAGGGCTGATTCAATATTTGCAAATCAATCAATGTGATACATCACATTAATAAAAGAAAAGATAAGAACCATATGATCCTGTCAATCCATGCAGAAAAAATATTTGACAAAATTCAGCATCCTTTCTTAATAAAAACCCTCGAGAAAGTCGGGATAGAAGGAACATACTTAAACATTATCAAAGCCATTGATGAAAAGCCCACAGCTAATATCATCCTCAATGAGTAAAAACTGAGAGCTTTCCCCCTGAGATCAGGAACACGACAGGGATGTCCACTCTCACCACTGTTGTTTAACATAGTGTTGGAAGTGCTAGCATCAGCAATCAGACAATAAAAGGAAATCAAAGGCATCAAAATTGGCAAAGATGAAGTCAAGCTTTCACTTTTTGCAGATGACATGATATTATACATGGAAAATCCAATAGACTCCACCAAAAGTCTGCTAGAACTGATACATGAATTTAGCAAAGTCGCAGGATACAAAATCAATGTACAGAAATCAGTTGCATTCTTATACACTAACAATGAAGCAACAGAAAGACAAACTGATCCCATTCACAATTGCACCAAGAAGCATAAAATACCTAGGAATAAACCTAACCAAAGATGTAAAAGATCTGTATGCTGAAAGCTATAGAAAGCTTATGAAGGAAATTGAAGAAGATATAAAGAAATGGAAAAACATTCTGTGCTCATGGATTGGAAGAATAAATATTGTTAAAATGTCAATACTACCCAAAGGAATCTACACATTCATGCAATCCCAATCAAAATTGCACCAGCATTCTTCTCAAAGCTAGAACAAGCAATCCTAAAATTTGAATGGAACTACAAAAGACCCCGAATAGCCAAAGTAATATTGAAGGAGAAGACCAAAGTGGGTGGCATCACAATCCCAGACTTCAGTCTTTACTACAAAGCTGTCATCATCAAGACAGCATGGTATTGGCACAAAAACAGACACATAGACCAATGGAACAGAGTAGAGACTCCAGAATTGGACCCACAAAAGTATAGCCAACTAATCTTTGACAAAGCAGGAAAGAATATCCAATGGAAAAAAAGACAGACTCTTTAACAAATGGTGCTGGGGAAACTGGACAGCAACATGTGGAAGAATGAAATTAGATCACTCTCTTACATCATTCACAAAAATAAAATCAAAATGGACAAAGGACCTGAATGTGAGACAGGAAACCATCAAAACCCTAGAGGAGAAAGCAGGGAAAAACCTCTCTGACCTCAGCCGCAGCAATTTCTTGCTTGATACATCCCCAAAGGTAAGGGAATTCAAAGCAAAAATGAACTATCAGGACCTCATCAAGATAAAAAGCTTCTGCACTGCAAAGGAAACAATCAACAAAACTAAAAGGCAACCAACGGAATGGGAAAAGATATTTGCAAGTGACATATTGAATAAAGGGCTAGTATCCAAAATCTATAAAGAACTCACCAAACTCCACACCTTAAAAACGAATAATCCAGTGAAGAAATGGGCAGAAAACATGAATAGACACTTCTCTAAAGAAGACATCCGGATGGCCAACAGGCACATGAAAAGATGCTCAATGTCACTCCTCATCAGGGAAATACAAATCAACACGACACTGAGATATCACCTCACACCAGTCAGAGTGGCTAAAATGAACAAATCAGGAGATTATAGACGCTGGCAAGGATGTGGAGAAACCCTCTTGCACTGTTGGTGGGAATGCAAACTGGTGCAGCTGCTCTGGAAAACAGTGTGGAGGTTCCTCAAAAAATTAAAAATAGATCTACCCTATGGTCCAGCAATAGCACTGCTAGGAATTTGCCCAAGGGATATAGGAGTGATGATGCATAGGGGCACTTGTACCCCAATATTTATAGGAGCACTTTCAACAATAGCCAAATTATGGAAAAAGCCTAAATGTCCATCAACTGGCGAATGGATAAAGAAGATGTAGTTTATATATACAATGGAATACTACTTGGCATTGAGGAAGAATGAAATCTGGCCATTTGTAGCAACATGGATGCAAGTGGAGAGTGTTCTCAGTGAAATAAGTCAGGCAGAGAAAGACAGATACCATATGTTTTCACTCTTATGTGGATCCTGAGAAACTTAACAGAAGACAAGAGGGGAGGGGAAGGAGGAAAAAAAAATGTTACAGAGAGGGAGGGAGGCAAATCACAAGAGACTCTTAAATACTGAACAAACTGGGGCGCCTGGGTGGTTCAGTCTCTTGAGGGTCCAACTTCAGCTGAGGTCATGATCTCGCAATTTGTGAGTTCTAGCCCCACGTCACCCTCTGTGCTGACAGCTCAGATCCTGGAGCCTGCTTCGGACTCTGTGTTTCCTCTCTGCCCCTCCCCCACCTGTGTTCGATGTCTCTCTGTCTATCAAAAATAAATAAAATATTTACAAAATTCAAAAAAATAAAAAAAATAATACTGAGAACTGAGGGTTGATGGGGGATGGGGGAGAGGGGAAAGTGGGTGGTGGGCATTGAGGAGGGCACCTGTTGGGATGAGCACTGGGTGTTGTATGGAAACCAGTTTGACAATAAATTACATATTAAAAAAAAAAGATGCATCACCTACTGAGCCACGCAGGTGCCTCTAAATTAAAGTTTTTAAAGAAGGCCATATTGGAAGCAGAATGACTCACTGCACAAGAGTCAATTCTGGTATCTTAGTGAACACAACTCAATTCCTAAACATAAGTGGTAAGATATTGCTGATTTTGAAGCAACAACATAATAGAATTATTTTAATGGGCAGCTGTAAAGATAGGAGGTGCCCTAAGAATGGTTATTCCTTTAAGCTGGTTATGCAAAAGCACTTACTCCTGACACTCCTGAGTTAAGATGAACAATTGGACATAATGTACAACATTTTTATCTCTGTGGAAGAAATGTGGATGACTTGTTAATGGTGTTGCTATTAGTATTTTAAATATTACACTATTTCTTAAACATTGTTTACACAGCTCAAAGAATTATCCATATGTGCTTAGATTATGTTTTGTTGAAAAAAAAGTCATATGATACAATTACTAGAATAGGTGCTAATAACTATTTTTAGGGCCTTCATCTTTGTCCATAAATTGAAAATCATAGTACTAATATATTTAATATTATTTGATTTTAGAAAATATGTAAACTGAAATTACATAATCTAATTTCAAACTATTATTATAGAAAGATCCACAAAGACCTTTATTATTTTTTTCCTTCATTCGGTTTTGTTGGTAAGAAGTCTAGTGAAATGATTTACCCACCATTATCAGCCAGAGCACCATCTGTCAACAAGTCAGTTAAATTAGTCTTTGTGGTCTGTATAAAATGATATAGGGGTCTAGTTCTGATAATGCTGGCTTTGATAACATGGGCTTTCTATGTTAACAGCTAGATCAACACTGTCAATTAATGTCACATGGATTCTTAACATTCTAGTGATAACAGTGTTCAATCGATAAACACACTAAGTGGCATTAAAATAACCCCAAAGAGGAAAGGTTCCCTATGATATCATCACTCTGCTGAAAAATTCATTTCCTGAGTGAAATCTCATAAGCTTAGTAAGATAACTAAAACATTTAAGGGATTATTTTGTACATTCTTCCCCTTTCTTCAATATATTAAAATGGGCAATAGATCAGAAATATGGTATTTAAGAAATTAAACTCAATTAATTTAATAAACCATGAAAGGGAATCAAACCCAGGCGATGAGTCTACATTTCTATTTCTTTATTACTTATAGGCGATGATTTATTTCACCTAAATACAGAAGGGTAATGGTAGGAGGCTACCTGCCAAAGTTTGTTAACCCCCAATACTTCCTTTATTCTGTGGCTAAGATCAAAGCTTTCTGCAAGTTCTACAAAGGTGTCTCAGAGTCCACCAGAGAGGAATGAGATTAAGTGTTGTGAGGGAGAAGAGAGGAAAAAGGTCAAAAAAGAGCTGTAAGGCCCACCACCTTTACAAAATTCCATATGTTTTATATTTCATTGTGGTAGAAGATTTTATATAGAAAAAGTTACATGTATTTTGAAAATTTTGAAAACTATAGGACTAAACATTATTCCTATTTGAAGAAAAGATGGTATATTAAATAAAAAGGCTTGCTGTAGGTAAAAATAGGGATGAAGAATGCAGCTGGCTTTAAAATGTTATAGTGATGGCAGGCTTTGTGTGAAGACATTCCTACTCCATAAGAGTGGTTCCCCTCCCCAAGTTTTATTTAAATTCCCCTTAGTTTACATACAGTGTAACGTTAGTATCAGGTGTAGAATTTAGTGACTCAGCACCTACATACAAAATCCAGTGCTGATCACAAGTGCCGTCCTTAGTCCCCATCACCCATTTGCCTGCCCATTGCCCCCCCCCCCAGTAAGCCTCACTTTGTTCTTTAGCGTTAAGAGTCAATTTCTTGGTTTTCTGTTCTTTTTTCCCCATGTTCCTTTCTTTTGTTTCTTAAGTTGTACATGTGAGTGAAATTATATGGCATTTGTCTTTCTCTGACTTATTTCACTTAGGATAATACTGTCTAGTTCCATCCATGTCCTTGCACATGGCAAGTTTTCATTCTTTTTTATTGCTGAGTAATATTCCAGTGTGTGTGTGTGTGTGTGTGTGTGTGTGTGTGTGTGTGTATACATATATATATACACACACATACATACATACTACTTCCGTATCCATTCCTCAGTAGATGGTATTTGGGCTCTTTTCTAATTTCAGTATTGTTGATAATGCTACTATAAATATCAGGGTACATGTGCCCCTTCAAATCATTATTTTTGTATATTTTGGGTAAATATTTGGTAGTACAATTGCTGGATCAGAGGGTAGTTCTATTTTTAACTTTTTGAGGAGCCTCCATACTGTTTTCCACAGTGGCTACACCACTTTGCATTCCCAGCAACAGTGCAAGAGGGTTCCCCTTTCTCCACATCCTTGCCAAAACCTTTTGTTTCTTGTGGTGTTCATTTTAGGCATTCTGACAGGTGTGAGGTGATATCTCATTGTAGTTTTGATTTGCATTTCCTGGATGATGAATGATGTTGAGCACTTCTTCATATGTCTATTGGTAATCTATATGTCCTCTTTAGACAAATGTGTATTCATGTCCTCTGCCCCTTTTGACCTATTCTTGATCCTTTGCATTTCCATATAAATTTTAGAATTTGCTTGTCACACTGCCTCCCTGCTGTGGAATGAATGCTTGCCCTGCCCCAAATTCATATATCAAAGCCTAATCCCTAATGTATTGGTGTTAGGAGGTAGGACCTTAAGGAAGTGATTAGTTCTCTGGATTATTTCTTTTTTGGGTGTTCAGTTGTATAAGTTCTGGATATATTTTGGATACTAACCCTTTATCAAATATGTCATTGGCGAGTATCTTCTCCCATTTCATAGGTTGACTTTTAGTTTTGTTGATTGTTTCCTTCACTGTGAAGAAGGTTTTATTTTGATGTACCCTCGATATTTTATTTTTGCTTTTTTTTCCCTTGCCTCAGGAGACATTCTGTGGCAGATGTCAAAGAAGTTACTGTGTTCTCTTCTAGGATATTTATGGTTTCAGATCTCACATTTAGTTCTTTAATGAGTTTAATCCATTTTTTAGTTTATTTTTGTGTACGGTGTAACAAAGTGGTCCAATTCTATTTTTTTTTCATGTTGCTGTCCAGTTTTCCCAACACCATTTGCTGAAGAGACTTTTTTCCATTGGATATTCTTTTGCTTTGTCAAAGATTAATTGACCATATACTTGTGGATTCAGTTCTGGGTTTTCTCTTCTGATCTACTGATCATGTGTCTGTTTTTGTGCCTTACCATACTGTCTTGATCACTACAGCTTTGTAATACAATTTGAAATATGAAATTGTAATGCCTCCAGCTTTGCTTTTTTTTTTTCTTTCAAGATTTCTTTGGCTATTCAGGGTCTTTTGTGGTTCCAACCAAACTTTAAGATTGTTTGTTCTTGTTCTGTGAAAAATGCGGTGCTAATTTGATAGGTATTGCATAATGTGTAAATTGCTTTGGGTAATACAGACATTTTAATATTTCTTCCTCCAACCCATGAGCATGGAGTTTTTTCCCATTTCTTTGTGCCATCTTCAATTTTTTTCATCAGTGTTTTATAGTTTTCAGAGTATAGATCTTTTACCTCTTTAGTTATGGTTTATTCCTAGATATCTTATTTTTTTGGTGCCATTTGTAAATGGGACTGATTTCTTGATTTCTCTTTCTGAGGCTTCATTATTAGTGTATAGATATGCAACAGATTTCTGTACACTGATTTTGTATCCTGAGACTTGACTGAATTCATGTATCAGTTCTAGCAGTTTTTTAGTGGAATATTTTGGACTTTCTATACATAGTATCATATCATCTGCAAATAGTGTAAGTTTTACCTTTTCCTTGCTGATTTGGATGCCTTTCATTTATTTGTGTTGTCTGATCACTGAGGCTAGGACTTCCCGTACTTGTTCAATAACAATGGTGAGATTGGACATCCCTGTCATGTTCCTGCTCTCAGAAGAAAAGCTCTTAGTATTTCCCCATTGAGGATGATATTAGCTGTGGGTTTTTTATATATGACCTTTATTATTTTGAGTGTGTTCCCTCTAAACCTACTTTGTTGAGGGTTTTTATCATGAATGAATGTTGTAGTTTCTCAAATGCTTTTTCTGCACCTGTCGAATCATTGGTTCTTATCCTTTCTTTTACTAGTATGGTGTTAACATATTGATTGATTTACAAATATTCAACCACCCTTGCAGGCCATGAATCAATCCCACTTGATGATGGTGAATAATTCTTTTAATGTACTGTTGGATTTGATTTGGTAGTATTTTATTGAGAATTTGTTTATCCATATTCATCAGGGATATTGGCCTGCAGTTCTCTTTTTTAGTGGAGCCTTTATCTGGTTTTGGTATCAGGGTAATGCTGGTCTCATGGAATCAGCTTGGAAGTTTTCCTTCCATTTCTCTTTTTTGGAATAGTTTGAGAAGGTACTAACTCTTCTTTAAATGTCTGGTAGAATTCCCCTGGGAAGCCACTGGGCCCTGGAGTTTTGTTTGTTGGAAGATCTGTGTGTGTGGGGGTGGGGGGGAGAGATTTTCGACTATGTATTCATTTTCCTTCCTGGTTATTGGTCTCTTCAAGTTTTCTAGTTCTTCCTGTTTGAGCACTGGTAGTTTGTGTTTCTAGAAATTTATCCATTTCTTTTGTGTTGCCCAATTTGTTGCCATATCATTTTTCATAATATTCTCTTATAATTGTTTGTATTTCTGTGATATTGGTTATTTCTCCTCTCTTATTTGTGATTTTATTTATTTGTGTCCTTTATCTTTTCATTTTGATAAGTCTGGTTAGGGGTTTTATCAATTCTATTAATTTTTTCAAAACAAAAACCAGCTCTTGGTTTCATTGATCTGTTCTATTGTTGTTTTTTTTAGATTTTATATCATTTATTTCTGCTCTAATCTTTATCATTTCCTTCCTTCTTCTGGCTTTAGGCTTTGTTTGTTGTTCTTTTTCTAGCTCCTTTAGGTGTAAGGTTAGGTTGTTTATTTGAGAGTTTTCTTCTTGAGGTAGACCTGTATTGCTATATGCTTCTCTCTTAGGACTACTTTTGCTGCATCCCAAAGTTTTTGGACCACTGTGTTTTCATTTTCATATGTTTCCATGTACTTTTAAATTTCTTCTTTGGTGTCCTAGTTGATCTCTTCTTTCTTTAGTAGCATGTTGTTTGACCTCCATGTATTTGTGGTCTTTGCAGATTTTTTCTTGTGGTTGACTTCAGGTTTCATAGCATTATGTTCAGAAAATATACATGGTATGATCTTAGTCATTTTATATTTGTTGAGGCCTAATTTGTGACCTAGTATGTGATCTGTTCTGAAGAATGTCCCATATGAACTTGAAAAGAATAAAGAATATGTATTCTGCCACTTAATAGGGAATGTTCTGAGTATATCTGTTAAGTCCATCTGGTCCAGTGTGTCATTCAAAGCCACTGTTTCCTTGTTTATTTTCTTTTATTTAAAATGTTTCTTTATTTGAGAGAGAGAGAGAAAGAGCATGTTCATGCACATACATAAGCACAGGAGGGGTAGAAAGAGAGAGAGAGAGAGAGGCAGAGAAAAACAAGCAGTCTCTGCGCTGACATGGGGCTTGAACTCACTAATCATGCAATCATGACCTGAGCTGAAATCAAGTCAGACACTTATCTGACTGAGACACCCAGGTGCCCTTTCCTTGTTAATTTTCTATTTACATGATTTGTCCGTTGATGTTAAGTGTGGTGTTAAAGTGTCATATTATTGTATTATTACCAGTGAGTTCCTTTATGTTTCTTATTAATTGTTTTAGGTGTTTCGTGTTGGGGACATAAATATTTCTAATTGTTAGATCTTGCTGGATAGTCCCCTTTATTTATTATGATCTAGCACCCTTCTTCATCTCTTTATAGTCTTTGGTTTAAAATCTAGTTTGATGTAAGTATTGCTACCCTGCAGGTTTCTTTTGACGCCCTTTGCATGACAAATACTTCTCTATCAGTCACTTTCAATCTTTAAGTGTCTTTAGGTCTAAAATGAGTCTCTAATAAGCAGCATATACATGGGGCTTTTTTTTTATCCATTGTGACACCTGTGTCTTTTGATTGGAGTGTTTAGTCCATTTACATGTAGAGTAATTATTTATAGATATGTACTTAGTGCCATTTTATTACTCGTTCTGTCATTTATTCTTGAGATTTTCTCTGGTCCTTGTTTTTGTCACTTTTGATATTTCCACTCAGAGAGTCCACTTTAGTATTTCTTACAGGGCTAGTTTAGTGGTCATGAACTCCTTTTTTGTGTGTGTCTGAGAAACTCTTTCTTTCCTTCTATTCTGAATGATAGCCGTGCTGGACAGAGTATTCTTGGCTGCAGATTTTTCCCATTCAGCACATTGAATATATCATGCCACCCCCTTCTGGCTTGCCAAGTTTATGTTGAGAGATCTGCAGCTAGCCTTACGGGTCCTCCCTCGTATGTTAGGGACTTTTGTCTTGCTGCTTTTAGGATTTTTTTCTTCATCAGTATATTTTGCCAATTGAATCACAATTTGTCTCGTTATTGGCCTGCTTCTACTGATTTTGATGGGATTTCTCTGTGCCTCCAAGATCTGGATGTCGGTTTCCTTCCCTAGATCAAGTAAGTTTTCAGCTATTCTCTCTTAAAATAAATTTTCTGCCCCCTTTACTGCTCTTCTTTTGGGATTCCTTGAATACAGTTGTTTTGCATTTGATGGAGTCACTGAGTTCCTTCAGTCTAGTCTCATGTTCCATTATCTTTCTCTCTTTTGTTCAGCTTCATTATTTTCCATTATTTTATCTTCTATGTGACTTATTCATTCCTCTATTTCTATTAGCCTTCTATTCATTGCATCCAGTCTGTTTTGAATCTTAGTTACTACATTTTTCATTTCTGACTGTTTTTTAACTATTTTATCTTTGTGGTAAGGGCTTCCCTGAAGTTTTCCATTCTTACCTCAAGCCCATTTAGTATCGTTAAGATTGTTGCTTTAAATTCTCCACCAGGCATAATTACTTATATCTGTCTTGCTTATATCTCTGGCCATAACCTTACCTTGTTTCATTTGGGATGAATTCCTCTGCCTTGGCATTTTGTCTAAGTATTTGTCTTCTTCTCTTTGTTAGAATAGCCTGTTATGTTTCCTGATCCTGAGACTAATGATTATATGAAGAAAAGGTCATGTAGTATCCATGGCTGCTGCTATGTTTTGGCTGCTCTATCCTTTAGGCCAGTCATCTGCAGAGGCTATCCTTGTCTGCAGTGGGCAATGTTTGGACCTTGGCCAGAGTGTGTTGAATTTTAACTAGGTGTTCTCTGGTCTGCTCATTAAATGAGACCTGGTACTACTTCTATTAGAACTGAAGGCTTGCTGAACATTCTGGTCGGGAGCTGTGGTGTGGGCAGGGGCTTCTGCTGGTCCTCTGAGGAAGAGGCCCACTGCATTTGGACTGAGACAAACTTGACTGAGAAGGACAAGTACAAGCAGAGAGCATGGTTTCGGGATCTAGCATAAGCAGGTTAGGTAGCCAGAGCTGGCACGGTGTTATTTATGGCAGGTCAGTGGCTCCATGTTTATGCTGAGCAGGAGGAGGGAAATGGCACCAGCCAGCTCCTTTGTCCCCGGAGAGGGATGTCCGTGCTTCTTGCTCCTCAAGAAGCACTCTAAAAAGAGCAAATAATCTCACCACTGTGTGTCACAGGCATTTTTCAGATTGCTGTTGCCATGCTGTTCACTTCTGTGTTGTTTGCCAGCCTTCTCTTTAGGAGCAATGCAGTGCTGTCTGGCCTTTATCACAGCCAAGCCTGCTGACTTTTAAACTCCAGGCTTTAGGGATATGGTGTGGGCGGTGGCTGCCCTGGTCTTCTGGGGGGAGGGTCTCACTGCACTGGAACTGAGGGTGGTTTGACCAAGAAGGGCTATCGCACCAGAGTGCAGGGGTGTGGAACTTGGTGCAAGCAGGCTAAGCAGCCAGTGTCTGGGCTGACCTGCCCTTAGCAGACAGCTCTGTGGTTACGCTGAGGTGTGTGGGGAGGAAAATGTTGCTTGCCTTTGTCTCCTTCTTTGTCTCCCTTTGACACCTTTGTCTCCTCAAGGTGTCTTCATGAAAGCCACCTTTCAGTGATGTCCTCCGAGAAGAGCAAATAATCTCTTACCATCTGCCCCAGGTGCTCTGCAGATCACTGTTTCCATGCTGTCTGCTCCAGGGTTGCTTGCCTAACTTCTCTCCAGGAGCAGGGCAGTGCCCTCAGGGCTCTATTGCAGTCAAGCCCACGGACCTTTAAACTCCAGTCTTTAAGCCCAACTGGTTGCAAAACCTCATAAAAATCAGCCCCTCTCATTTTCCCAAGCCAATGGCTTTGGGGAAGTTTTCTCTTTTTGCGCTCCCCTGTGTACTTCTCTCTCAATCTCTCTCTCTCTCCCTCTCTCTCCCTCTCTCTCCCTCTCTCCTTCTCTCTCTCCCTCTCTCCTTCTCTCTCTCCCTCTCTCTCTCCCTCTCTCTCTCCCTCTCTCTCTCTGTATCCTTTCTCTGTGACCAGGGCTCCCTTCTCTCAACAGCACCGGGATCCCTTTCCTCCCTCATACCATGTCTCATCTCCACATTTCCCATCTTCCTCGATGTGGCCTCTTCTGTCCCCCTAGTTCTGGAGTTTGTTCTGTCAGTCCTTAGGTCAGTTTCTGGGGTATTCAGAATTATTTGATAGTTATCTAGTTGTGTTAGAGGGACAAGATGAGCCTAGAATCCTCCTACTAAGCCACCATCTTAATTAACTCCATTCTCCAGAATAGTGGTTTTGAATGGTAATTCAGATTTTGTTTTATTTTCACCAGCAAAAAAAGTACAGTATTATAAACCAATAAAGTAAATTCAGAAATTTAGACTTTTGTGAATATAAGTAACTCATTCACTAGTAACCATAGGGAAATTCATTAAGAACTTATTGATGATTACTGATGATCTTTGATGACATTGAAGGACCAGATTTCAATCCAATTCTATAAGTTTCTCTAAAATGAGGATTCATAGGTAGAAACTGCCCATTCATTAGGTATTTCCCCTTTTTCTCTTTGAGAGCACCTAGTTTTAGAGTAGAAGGTCACTGGGAGGTAGACGAGGACACCATGTATCAAATATAAGTTCAATATTATATAATATCTGTTAAATTATGCACAAAAAAACTGATTGTAGTATCTGAGCCCCAATAAACCAATGGAGAATATCAAGATTTTCCCATTAAATAGAGGGTAAGAATAGAGAAAATAAACACATTTTGGTACTGTAATCAAATTTTTTATTTAATTAAATTTAATATTTAAATAAAGTGATTATAATTCTCACCAAACATAAAATTCCCATATTAAATTATACATTTATTTCTTTTAGATTTTATTGTCTCCTTTTTCTGATTGATTCTTGTGGAAGTGTAGCTTACATCATTACTAGAAATTGTGCTCTCAAAAAAGTGCAGTAAGAAAATTCTTTAATAAATGAATTGAGGGTAATGACTTAACATTCAAAATCCCAACTAATAATCTACAACAGAAAAATTCATATTTCAAGCCAACTCCAGGAAAATGGATGCCCATATTCATCATGTATATAATAAACACTGGAAAAAAAGTTTTTCTCACTTTGAAAAATAATTCTTTGATGTTTAAATTATTTTTGTCAGCAACTCTGTGAAGACACAACCTGAGATCTGGCAAATTGACTTCTGTGAAGGTTACAATTAAGGATGTAATTGGGAAGTGTTAGCAAGATGTTAAAATGTCTTCTAGACAGTTTGACAAAGCCATGGTCAGAAAGGACATTAAAGATCAGAGGTGGAAGGTACAAAAACTAAGAAATAAGTATGAAAATGATAATTTTTTAAAAATTCTAATTTACTCAGTATTTCTACCTCAAGTAAGTCAATAGGAAGATATGTTCTCTAACACAAAAAAACATATCCAAGAATATTTATTATAGGATTGGTTTTAATAGTGGAAAATTTGAGACAACCAAATATCCATCAATAGAACAGACGAATAATTTTCAATGTCATATAATGGAATAACATAAAGACATGAAAATGAAGAAGGTTGACCTGTATGTGCTGATATAAAAATGACAGATGTGTTATATGAAAAAAATCATAGAACATTATAGTGTGACCTTCATATGTATAACTCCACAGTATACCAATATACAGACAGAAAAAGTTTGTGGGCTTTTTTACCACACCATTTATAATGATCTGTGAGGTGAAGTCACCCGGGAATTTCACCATCTACATTATAGATTTCAATAGTGTTTAGGTTTTAGGGGGCCCTGGGTAGCTCAGTTGGTTAAGTGTCCAACTCTTGATTTTGGTTCAGTTCATGATTTCACGGTTCATGGGATCCAGCCCTTTGTTGGGGCTCTGTGCTGAAAGCGTGGCGCCTGCTTGGGATTCTCTCTCTCCCTCTCTCTGCCCCTCTCCTGCTCATATACATGTTCGTTCTCTCTCTCTCTCTCGCTCAAAATAATAAAACTTAAACAAAATTTTTATAGTGTTTAGGTTTTATACAAATTCATATTATGTATTTAGGAAAAAAGATGAAAAAAAAAGAAAAGGCCATTAGATTGGATGTCCACATTGCATTTACAATAGGCTAGTGGTGAATCTGGATAGTACACTGGGCAAAATCTATATAAGATTATGTCCAAGGCATAATTAGGTTTATGTCTTTCTCAGAGTTCACTAACTCTCATGGCAAGACTTTGGTTGGTGGGCAGGGTAGCTCTAATAGTCTTTGGGCCATAGATCTGACCTTCCCACAATGGGGATCAGTAAAATAATTTTCTCCACTAAACAAATATGAGAATAATATTACTCAGGTATAATTTTGTTGAAATAATCATTTCATGATAGTATTTCATAGAGGTGGAATTTCCTCCCTGTTTTACCTGATGAGAAACATTTAATTTTCAGAATTACTACAAGAGCAATCTTACCAGGGAAGTTATTTTTGTAATATATATTGATGGCTGCCATCCTTGTGAGGTGTTTTTTGTGTTGTTGTTAAGTAAAGTTTATGTTGAATTATAAGCATATAGCTCAAAGTATTTTTTTCAAGTAAGCATAACTATTAAAGAACTGCCCAGATAGAGATACAGGATCTTACCTGTACTTTGGAAGCCTCCCTTGAACCTCTTAATTATCCATATGTGAATACTGTTTGGACTTCTCTCATCATGAATTAGCTTTGCATGTTTTTGAAATGTATATAAATTGAGTCATATAGTATGTGCTCTTCTGACTCTGGCTTCACTCAATCATGTTGCAAGAAGCAACGATCCATCCATCTTCATAGTTGCATAGTATTCCATTTATATGAATATACTCAATGCATTTATCTTTTCTTCTGTTTATGAGCATTTGGGTTCCTTCAATTGATGGAGGAACATTCATACTACTATGAATGTTGGAGATGCAGTTTGGAAGACATATTTGCATTTCTTCTGGGTGTGTTTTTAGAGGTAAACATGCTGTAACATGGGGTTTGTGTTAGTCCAAATTTAACAGATAATTGAAAATAATTTCCAGAATGGTTGTACCAATTTACATTCCCACCAGCATGGAAAATATTTTCTCCCATTTTTTACTTGACTTTTCACTCCTCAGAACATATCTTTTGATGGACAGAAGCTTTAATTATATTTTATCTTTCTTTTATGATTAGTGCTTTTTGTTTACCCCCAAATTTATGAAGAAATCTCTGCCTACACCAAAATTTATGAAGTTATTATACAGTGTCACTGTAAGGAAGTTTTATTATTGTACCTTTCACATTTAGGGCTAAATACAATCCATCTATAATATATAGTTTATATATGGTGTGTGGTAGAGGCCAAGAGTTCTTGGCCCCAAGACACTTCTCCCTCCCCGCATTTTTTTTCATTTTATTCATGTCAATATCCACCTATTCCAGTAAAATTTATTAACAAGATGATCCAATAAAGTGTCAGCTCTATCGTAAATCAAGTGGACTGTATATGCATGTGGCTATTTCTGAACTCTCTTCTGTTCTATTGGTCTATATGTCTGTCCCACTGAGCTAATTAAAGAGCAGTTTAAATTTCCCAACTTTGTTATTCTTTGTCAGGACTGCCTGACCTAATCTTTTTCTTTTTTATATTTAGTTGAATTTTATGTATTTTTTTATGGGGCGCCTGGGTGGTGCAGTCGGTTAAGCGTCCGACTTCAGCCAGGTCACGATCTCGCGGTCCGTGAGTTCGAGCCCTGCCTCAGGCTCTGGGCTGATGGCTCAGAGCCTGGAGCCTGTTTCCGATTCTTTGTCTCCCTCTCTCTCTGCCCCTCCCCCGTTCATGCTCTGTCTCTCTCTGTCCCAAAAATAAATTTAAAAAAAGTTGAAAAAAAAATTAAAAAAAAATAAAGAGGTAGTACATTTATATAATACTAAATCTAAAAGATACATAAATATGTTGACCATATAATTTATTATGCAAGCCAGGACTCTTTTAACAGTGAAAGTGGACTTTCTTTTTCTTTTTTGGTAAAATGAAAAGAACATTAATATAATATTTAAATCTAGCATTTACTATTTATTATTTTTAATTATTTTTTTTAATTTGAGTATAGTTGACATACAATGTGACATTAGTTTCAGGTGCACAACATAGTGATTCAACCTCTATAACTTATGTTATCCTCACAAGTATAGGTACCATCTGTCACCATACACCAGCATTTCAATATCACTGTTACTTATGCTGCACCTTTTTATTCCATGATTTATTATTCTATAACTGGAAGCCTGTAAGTCTCCGTTTCTTTCATCCATTTTGCCCATACTTCCTTCCCTCTGGCAACCAGTGGTTTGTTCTCTGTATTTATAGGTTTGATTCTGTTTATTCATTTTTATCTTTTAGATTCCACACATGAGTAAAATCATATGGGATTTATCCTTCTAAGTCTGACTTACTTTATTTAGTATAATATCTTCTAGGTCTATCCATGTTGTTGCAAATGGCAAAAAGAAAAAAAATCATATTTTTGATGACTGTAATATTCCATTATATATTTGTGTGACAAACACACATGACATCCTCTTTATCCAAGTATGGATGGACACCTGGGTTGCTTCCATATCTTGGCTATTGTAAATAGTGCTGCAGTGGACATAGGGGTGTGTATAGCCTTTGAATTAGTGTTTTGGTTTTTTGGGGGGTATATACCCAATATTGGGATTATTGCATCATATACTATTTCTGTTTTTAGTTTTTTGACGGACCTCCATACTCTTTTCCATAGTGGCTGTATCAATTTACATTCACCCCAAGACTGCATGAGAGTTCCTTTTTCTCCACATCCTCACTAACACTTGTTACTTCTTGTCTTTTATATTTTAGCCATTTTGATAGGCATCAGGTGATTTCTCATCATGATTTTGATGTGCATTTCCTTGATGATGAGTGATGGTGAGCATCTTTTCATGTATCTATTGGCCACCTGTATGTCTTTGGAAAAATATCTATTCAGATCCTCTGCCTATTTGGATGTATTTTTGATCCTTTGCATTTCCATATAAATTTTAGAATTAGCTTGTCACACTGACCCCCATGCTATGGAATGAATGCTTGTGTTCCCCTACCCCAGATTCATATATCAAAGCCTAATCCCTAATGTATTGGTATTAGGAAGTAGGACCTTTAGGAAGTGATTAGTTCTCTTATAAAAAGAGAACCCAGAGAGCTCCCTCTTCCATCTTATGAGGACAGAGCAAGAAGATGACAGTCTATGAACCTGGAAGGGAGCTCTTATCAGACACTGAATCTGCTGGCAGTGATCTTGTATTTGCCAGCCTCCAAAACTGTGAGAAATGAATGTCTTTTGTTCATAAGTCACCAGTTTATGGTATTCTGTAAGAACAGCCCAAATGAACTAAGACACCCCCCCCCCACACACACACACATACATTAATGCTTGCTGGGATATTGGTTAAATTTCCTTTGACATTTTTACATTCTTTAGTCTCTTAAACTGTGAGTTTATTTCAAGATTCTTTTTTTTTAATATGTGTTGCTTAAGTTTTTTTTTCAGCTTTTATTTTTTTTATTTTTTTTATATGAAATTTATCGACAAATTGGTTTCCATACAACACCCAGTGCTCATCCCAAAAGGTGCCCTCCTCAATACCCATCACCCACCCTCTCCTCCCTCCCACCCCCCATCAACCCTCAGTTTGTTCTCAGTTTTTAACAGTCTCTTATGCTTTGGCTCTCTCGCACTCTAACCTCTTTTTTTTTTCTTTCCTTCCCCTCCCCCATGGGTTCCTGTTAAGTTTCTCAGGATCCACATAAGAGTGAAACCATATGGTATCTGTCTTTCTCTGTATGGCTTATTTCACTTAGCATCACACTCTCCAGTTCCATCCACGTTGCTACAAAAGGCCATATTTCATTTTTTCTCATTGCTACGTAGAATTCCATTGTGTATATAAACCACAATTTCTTTATCCATTCATCAGTTGATGGACATTTAGGCTCTTTCCATCATTTGGCTATTGTTGAGAGTGCTGCTATGAACATTGGGGTACAAGTGTCCCTATGCATCAGTACTCCTGTATCCCTTGGATAAATTCCTAGCAGTGCTATTGCTGGGTCATAGGGTAGGTCTATTTTCAATTTTCTGAGGAACCTCCACACTGCTTTCCAGAGCGGCTGCACTAATTTGCATTCCCACCAACAGTGCAAGAGGGTTCCCGTTTCTCCACATCCTCTCCAGCATCTATAGTCTCCTGATTTGTTCATTTTGGCCACTCTGACTGGCGTGAGGTGATACCTGAGTGTGGTTTTGATTTGTATTTCCCTGATAAGGAGCGACGCTGAACATCTTTTCATGTGCCTGTTGGCCATCCGGATGTCTTCTTTAGAGAAGTGTCTATTCATGTTTTCTGCCCATTTCTTCACTGGGTTATTTGTTTTTCGGGTGTGGAGTTTGGTGAGCTCTTTATAGATTTTGGATACTAGCCCTTTGTCCGATATGTCATTTGCAAATATCTTTTCCCATTCCCTTGGTTGCCTTTTAGTTTTGTTGGTTGTTTCCTTTGCTGTACAGAAGCTTTTTATCTTCCTAAGGTCCCAGTAATTCATTTTTGCTTTTAATTCCCTTCCCTTTGGGGATGTGTCGAGTAAGAGATTGCTACGGCTGAGGTCAGAGAGGTCTTTTCCTGCTTTCTCCTCTAAGGTTTGGATGGTTTCCTGTCTCACATTTAGGTCCTTTATCCATTTTGAGTTTATTTTTGTGAATGGTGTGAGAAAGTGGTCTAGTTTCAACCTTCTGCATGTTGCTGTCCTGTTCTCCCAGCACCATTTGTTAAAGAGACTGTCTTTTTTCCATTGGATGTTCTTTCCTGCTTTGTCAAAGATGAGTTGGCCATACGTTTGTGGGTCTAGTTCTGGAGTTTCTATTCTATTCCATTGGTCTATGTGTCTGTTTTTGTGCCATCAAGATTCTTTATTTGGGTATGTTTAAATTCCATTAGGAATACTGTGTAGTTGTTAAAGTAGACATTTTTACATATTTTAAATTAGAATATTGTTAGGTAGTTGATATATATTAAAACTATTATGAATACTTTTAAATTTTAATTTACTGTTTGTCACTACTAAATAGAAATCAAGTGATTATTGCATATTTAGTTGCAGCCAGTGACTATTAATCCTGTTAAGATTTCTTAGATTTTCTGTGTATATAACCTTGCTATAACTGTAATTCTACTTTGATTTGTTTCATCCCAATCCATGTATTTTAAATATTTTTCTCACCTCATTTCACTGTCTAGACCTCCAGTATAATATTAAATAAAAGTGGCAATTCCAAGTAGCCGTTTTTCCTGATAAAAGTTTTAAAATATCATCACTAAATATGATGTTTCCATGATTTGTGTTTACAATTGTTCTTTCTTAGTTTGAGTATTCCCATCTATCCCTTTATATGACTTTTTTTTAAAAATATATGAAATTTATTATCAAATTGGTGTCCATGGAAAGAGCCTAAATGTCCATCAACTGATGAATGGATAAAGAAATTGTGGTTTATATATGACTTGTTTTCTAAGAATTTTTCTTTTATTTTTTAAAACTTATTTAATTACTGTTTATATCAAGTTACACTTTTTCATCTCTAGACTTGATCATATGCTGCTTCTTTAATCTCCAAACTTGGTGAATTACATTAAGTGAATTTTGAATGTTAATTGACACTTGCATTCCTGATACTGTTGGTTCTGACCTTTCATTTTTCTTTGGATTTGATTTGCTTATATACTGTTTATTTCTTATACATCTATATTCATTAATAAATTTGGGCACGAATTGTCCTTTTGTAGTACCCTTGACAGATTCTGACATTAGGTTATATTGTAGAACATTGGAAATCTTCCTTATTTTATGGAAGAGTTTATATTAGTGTCATTTATTTGTTCCTTAGGTATTTGGTAGAATTTACTGGACTTGGAGTTTGCTATGAGAGTAGGTTTCAAATTACAGACTCAAATTCTTTATTGCATATAGAACAATTATCATTTTCATTTACTCTTACACAGTTTTGTTAAATGGGTTTCCGAGGTATTTATTTCATTTAAATTTTGAAATTACTGAGATAACATTGTTTAATTTTTCAACATGTATAGCATTTATAGTAATATTTTTTTTGCCTTTTTACTTGATCCAGGGGTTTATAATTTTGCTGTTTTTAAAGATACAACTTTTGATTTTGTCAATTTGTTGTATGTTTGTTTTTTATTTGTTGGACTTTCACATGCATCACTATTACTTTTTCTCCTGTTTTCTTAGGATTTAATTTGTTATTCTTTTAGCTGCTTGAGATAGGTATATACTGTGTTCCTTTTCAGCCTTCTATTTTAAATACATGCACATGAGCCTGTAAGTTTTTACCAATGTGTGGCTTTATTGCATCCTGCATATTGATATGCCAAATATGTTATCGTTCATTTCCAAGCATTTCTGATTTTCATTGTAGTTACTTGTTTGGTCATTGGTTTATTTATTACTATATAGATTAATAATAAATATCAAGGAAGTTTTTTTCTATTTATTTTTTTTTTGTTATAGATTTCTGGTTTAATTCTTTCTGCCGAGACTATAATCTCCTTTGACATTTATTAAATCTTGTTTCATGGTCCATAATATAGTTAATACTGGTAACTTTCCAAGTATACTTGAAAAGAGTATATCTTGTACTTTAGGGTCCAGTATTCTTTGTCTTCTAGGTCAAGTTAATTAGTGGTGTCATTCTATCTTAATCAGAATCCCAGCAAGTTTTGTTTATTCATAAAAAATCTGATTCTAAGGGGGAAGAAACAGTAGAGGTCAGATCCATCTCAATGTATTTTATTACTCTCAGGACCTTGGCCTCACAAACCCTGACTTCTTTTATTGGCTTCTGATGGCTTTAAACAGCTGTTCTTTGTATTTTATCCAGCTTTTATAGCTCCTCTCAGTGAAAGGGTTGTTCTGATGTTAGTTACTCTGCCAAAACTGCAAATGGAACTCCCCAAACACCATACTTTCACTGATGGCATGACTATTCCCAGCTGAATGAGCTATTTTCCTAAAAATGTCACAAAATAAATCTATTTCTAAGCTGACAAAATTTTTTTTCACGTTGCTTGAATTTGTTGCTTGTTATATAATTATTTAACTAGTGTGTTTCTAGAAAACAGAATGGATGATAAGAGAATATAAATCAAAACTTCTCCAAGGTCATACGGATTATTCACATGTAGGGAATAGCAACATTTATGGCAAATCATCATGTTTCACAAGGGCTCACCCAACTATAGGTAGTGCAAATTGTTTTCCTTGGGGAGGCATGTTTTACATGGCTGAGCTAAAGCTAAACAAGACTGTCAGTATATGGAAACCCCATGCACAACAGTACCAATAGTTTTTCTTCCATAAGCCAAAGTGATTCATGTATGTTTTAGATGAATGTGGAAACCGTAAATGTGCATGTGTTTGCATGAAGTTACCTGTGTCACATGACTATAGGTATAAATTTTATGTGCATACAGTTTGTGTAATGGCCTATATGTGGCTAGTTTATCTGTAGCCATCTGGGGAGAACTATGTGTATGTGTGAATAGTTGTGATGAGCAATAGGACTGTGAGCACACATGGGTACACCTGGCCATGGTCAACATGTGTCTGTAGGCTACTGTGTCTAAAGGCATAGGTTCAAGGATCTGGAGAGGATATATGCCAGGGTGGGGGTAAGGAGAAGAGGAGTTCACTTCATACTCTAAACAATGAATATAAGTATGCTTTGCCACCTGTATACCCACCACACTGTGACCTATAACCTAAAACCCTTATATTTATGTCCATTCTCCTGAAAGGTCTTCTGCCTTAGTATACAGAGAACATTCCAATTTCTGCAGTGTAAGAAATGCTTGCTTGGGCCTTGACTTCTGCAAAACTCCCCAAATCCTATAATCTTTCATTCTCAAAATCTAGACTTCCATCTTTTATGTTGTGAGCTGCTGTTCCTAGTTCAAACAAAAGGACTTCCTTAGACAAGATATACCTATCACACCACAAATGTGACCTCTTCCTGTAGATTCCTGTTATATCCATGAACTGTATAAGGCTCAACACTGCTGGGGTATGCCATGATCCTTTGGACATTATTTCCAGCAAGCACACTAAACATTTACTGCTCATTCATATCTACCTACTATTACAGTCTCAGAGTACCTCCCAACCATTATAGACTCAAAGGGACCTGTGACTGAGTCTACATGAAGTACAAAAGTGATTATCATGCATAAATCTAATTATGAAATTGTTCACAATGCTATGTTCATTCACAATTTCTAGAGCCAACAAAACACTTCTATATTCTGTGCCTAAATACAATAATAGCTTATTTTAATTGTACTGTATGAAAGTAGGAGATAGGGAATGTGGAACCAGAAAAGACCCCAAATAGCCAAAGTAATGTTAAAAAAGAAAACCAAAGCTGGAGATATCCTAATTCTGGACTTCACACTGTATTACAAAGCTGTAATCATCAAGACACTATAGTACTGGCACAGAAACAGACACAGAGATCAATGGAACAGAAGAGAGAACCCAAATTGAGTCCACAAACATACAGCCAACTAATCTTTGACAAAGCAGGAAAGAATATCCAATGGAAAAAGACAGTCTCTTCAGTAAATGGTGTTGGTAAAACTGGACAGCGACATGTAGAAGCATGAACCTTCACCACTTTCTTACACCATACACAAAAATAAAATGGATGAAAGACCTAAATGCAAGACAGCAAGCCATCAAAACCCTACAAGAGAAAACAGGCAAAAACCTCTTTGACCTTGGCCATAGCAACTTCTTACTAGACATGTCTCTGGAGGCAAGGGAAACAAAAGTAAAAATTATCTATTGGGACCCTCATCACAATAAAAAGCTTCTACACTTCAAAGGAAACTTTCAAAAACACTAAAAGGCAACCAACTGAATGGGAGAAGATATTTGCAAATGACATACTGGATAAACAGTTACTATCCAAAATCTACAAAGAACTTATCAAACTAAACACCTAAAAAACAAATAATCCAGTGAAGAAATGGGCAAAAGACATGAACACTTTTCCAAAGAAGAGGTCCAGATGACTAACAGACATGTGAAAAGATGCTCAACATCACTGATCATCAGGGAAATACAAATCAAAACCACAATGAGATGCTACCTCACAACCATCAGAATGGCTAAAATCAACAACTCAAGAAACAACAGATGTTGGTGAGGATGAAGAGAAACCTTGTGCACTGCTGTTGGGAATGAAAACTGGTGCAGCCACTCTGGAAAACAGTATGGAAGTTCCTCAAAAAGTTAAAAATAGAACTGCCCTACAACCCAACAATTGCACTACTAGGTATTTATCCCAAGGATATAAAAATACTGATTTGAAGGGGCACATGTACTCCAATGTTTATATCAGCACTATCAACAATAGCCAAATTATGGAAAGAGCCCAAATGTCCATCGACTGATGAATGGATAAAGAAGATGTGGTGTGTGTGTGTGTGTGTATACACACACATATACACACAATGGAATATTACTCAGCAATCAAAAATAATGAAAGCTTGCCATTTACAACAATGTGCATGGAACTACGGTGGATTATGATAAGCAAAACAAGTCAGAGAAAGACATGTTTAGTAAGATATTTCTCATTATTCTAATTTTCTTGAAATGGGAAAATCCCTGGAAACGGCCTAAAAGATTTTGAAACTGGCCAAATCTTGTATAGAATGAATACGGTGACCACAAGGAGTCATTGTGGGTTCACTGAAAACAAGTAAGAGTCAAATAATTTCATGTCCTTCTTGCATTAGTATGTTGGTATTCTAAGTGAATGCTGTTTGGCAGTATTTGATTCCAAGAAGACTCATGAAACATAACTTTCGGAATCATTATGGAGAAAATAGAGAAACATGCAGTAAAAATAATTACATAGATTTACAGCTGGTTGAACCTCCATATCCAGAGAGTATTTAGTTAACTTGGGTCAGATATCATGGCAAGTAGCTAATGATCCCATGGACTAGGCAACTTTTAGGGGGAGTGTTGTTGCTCCTAACTTTCCCTCTGGTTCCACCTAGTGGCTGATTATGCACTAATTAGTTGTCATTGCATTTGTCTTGCTATGCATTTACATTGTGAACATCAGTTATATAACAGAGCTGTGATTATATAACTGCATGTAGGGTTGCTAAGCCACTTCCTGGTGGATCTTAAAGAGCAATGATTACAAGTCTGTATTCATGACCTGGGTCATGCTCCAAGTCTATGGGTATAAGCTAAATGAATCCACTTAGGAGAATCAGAGAGTAGGGAATCATTTTACATTAAGTAACATGCAACTCCCGTGAAATATATATATATATAGTTTTTTTCTGAGGTATTGCCTTTGCTCCATCACCCATTTATTCTGATTCCCCTTATATCCTTGCACTCTCCTTTTATTGTTTCCTGGCTTACTGCTCTCATTATATAGTAACACTAGCATAAATGTTAGCCCTATTTTGTGTTGTTTGAGGTTTTGTGGATTCTAAGCCCATCTTTGTCATTTAATTTAAATAGCGAGGTTGGGAATATCTCCTGGCAGATGAAGACACTAAGGCTCAAGGATGAGAAGAATACTGATTAAGCTGTCACAGCTGGTTTATCATGAAGCCTAAACTCCAGCCCATCTTTTATTTATTTCTATTTTTGGCCATTTCCAAAAGATACATTTTTTCCGCTTTACTGAGACATAATTGACAAATGAAATTATAAGGTAGTTAAGATGTACATTGTGATGATTTCATTCCAGCCCAGTCTTTTAAAGAATCATCTAGGTCCTTTTCTTCTTCATCATAGTGCTGAGCAGAAAACTGTCTGCAATAATCTAATGGCAGGAAGCTTCTTGAGGGCTTTTACTTTCTTTAGCCAGGATTCTAACATATCAATTTTGATCAACCTAGACATAGAGACAAATGTGCCCCATGCCCCATGGGTCACTGGGACAAATTCCTTAGAACACAGACTCATTGGATCTCCCAATCCATGAGCATGGAATATCTTTCCATCTGTTTGTGTCATCTTCAATTTCTTTCATCAGTGTTTTATAGTTACCTGTGTAGAGGTCTTTCATCTTCTACTGGGTTAAGTTTATTCCTAAGTACTTTATACTTTTTGGTGCACTTGTCAGTAGGATCCTTTTCTTAATTTCTCTTTCTGCTAATTCATTTTTAGTATATAGAAACACAATATATTTCTGTATGTTGATTTTGTATCTTGTGGCTTCAATGAATTTATCAGTTCTAGTAGGTTTTTTTGGTGGAGTCTTTAGTATCATGTCGTCTGCAAATTGTAAAAGTTTTCCTTCCTCCTTATCAATTTACATGCCTTTTATTTCTTTCCCTCATGTGAGTATAGTGGTTAGAACTTCCAGTACTGTGTTGAATAAAAGTGGTGAGAGTGGACATCTTTGTCTTGTCCTGATCTTAGGGGAAAAGCTCTCAGTTTTTCACCAGAGTATGAAGTTAGCTGTGGGTGTTTCAATATAGCCTTCATTGTGTTGAGGTATGTTTTCTGTAACACTACTTGGTTGAGAGTTTTTATCATGAATGGATGTTGTTCTTTGTCACTTGCTTTTTTCCATCTGTTTAGATAATCATATGGTTTTTATCCCTTCTCTTGTTGATGTGATGCATCACTTTGATTTGCAAATCTTGTCACTGGGTTTCAATTTGAACTAGAATACAGTGCCCTTTCCTCCAGAAACTTATCTAATAGCCACAGCAAAAACTATGTGAGCCCCAATAATTTGTACTAGATAGAGGCTACTTGTACTTTCACTTGGTAGTACCCTTTTCTTACCTGCTAACAGCAAGCTACCATAGTATAATCAGAAATGAAGTTTCCAGAGCTCCTTCAGTATGCAGTCAACACCAGTCTTCATCACCACCATCACCATATTCATCATCACAAATAACATTTTTTGAACAATAACCATGGCTAATAAATATGCAAAGTACTGTATACTCACTATCTCAGTGAATCCTTAACAACCCTGAAAGTTAGGAATTACTACATTTAGGCTGTGAACAAACTAAAATTAGAAAAGCTAAGAAATCAACAAAAATCATAGATATAGTAAGATGTAGGAAAAGGATGTACCTAGCACCCAGTACCTCTTGCACGTACCAAATTGACACAGCAGCAGCAACAGCAATAATACCTATCTTCTCCATGCATCTTCCTCCTGCTATTATTATATAATGGATATCTGCTTGAGATGAAATATTGAGCCAAATGATTTCTTGGCCTTTCCAACTCTTGGATTTTATGAACCAAATTATGAACCTTGCCCTGCACAAACCTGAGAAGTAGCAGCATTTTGGCAAATGCATGAAGAGTAAGCCAGACCTCACACTTCCATGATGGGAAACATTAATTCCAGAGCTACAGCCAAGAGGGTCTTGCTTTTACTTTGAAAGAAACTTTGTTACACAGTAAACCAGATGGAAACATCAATGATAATATTTGCCAACATGGCTCAGCACACTTTAGCGGAGAATTACCAAACCCTTGTCATGATAAAAAGGAAATCAGAAGGAGGTCAACTGTTATCACCCCCCTATACATAGATCCAATTCTGCAGGTTTTGGGCAATTTGCTATAAATTCGTTTTTCCACATCATTGTTTTTGAGGTTTGGATTGTTTGCTAGCTGTGTGGCTTGTAATTGAAGGGACAGAAAAGAAAGTTCTTTTGAAAAAGGGACTTATTTAAGGAAACAAAAATAAAGCTAGTTACAAAGTGTTAAAATATTTGGGGTTGAATAATGTCTTTTAAAATGATCACAATGGTAGATTATGTTTAATAGAAGCATGTAGGATAGTGGATTTCTCTAATAGTATATAAACATTTTCATGTAGTAAGTACAATTAGAAAAATTCGGAATATATGACCAAGAAATGGTACTCCCAATTCTGACTGTCATACATTTTGATACCCAAGGCTTTAATGAAGCTGCAGTGAAAGTACCATTTGATGAATGCTGAAGTTTTTAGATTTCCTCAAGGTTACTGAAACAATCCAGTTGGCCATTTCTGTATTAGGTGATGGTGCAAAATACCTTACATCTCTGTCTAGTTTTGCTGCTCTCTAATGCTATTTTCACAAAACTGCTGATGACACTGCATTAACAAGTTTTATTTTTACTGTCAGATATTTTATGTGCCTGTCCAGATGCAATTATAAACTGAAAACTCAAATTATAAGCCATGTATCATGTCTCAACCATTACATTTCCTAAAATGTTACTAAAATAATTCTCAAATAATTTTTATTGGTTCTTTTGAATCTGAATATGTGGAGTAAATCTCACTAAAATCAAAGGCATATAATAACTAATTGATAAACATTTAAATTACTGGGTGGAAGGTGAGTGAAATTAGTTATTTCAAGGCTGGACCCATAATTCATCAGATGTCATTTTCTACACTGATGAAGAAATTAATTTGATTTAAGATTAAATGAACATAAGATGTTATGCAAGTATTCCACTAATTTTTAAGGGCTCATGTTAAAAGTCATGTATCAGGGAAACTGAAAAAAAAAGTGCCTCTCAGTTTGTTCCCAATGTACAGAATCATTGTATTACTCTCCAATTCCAATAAGCTAATCAATGAATTAGAATAGTTTCTACCTACACTCTTACCAGGTCAGGGGGGAGCAGTAGTCCATTTATCACTGATGACACAGCATAAAATGGTGATTTTATTATGTATAAACATGCTCCAGCAAGTGACAGACCTCTGATGTAGAAGTAAGTGAGTTGTGGGCTGCTGCATCTTCTGCCTGCTCAGTTTCAGCTCCAGGTGATAAAATATTGATCTGCGCCCCTCTCTCAAGCCAAGAATCCAACACAGTATGGCTGCCAAGTGCCCACAGTGACTGGATGCCTCTGCATGAGGGGTACAGAGATAAGAATGTTGTTTCTCCCTCTCCCTGTGCACAGAGTCTACCATAGTCTTCAGAGCCATCAACACCTTTGTGTTCATCAGATGCTTGGAGAGTTGGGGTCGGGTCACAGAGAAAGAAGAGCCTTGGAATCAGATTTACCTAACTCTTAGGTTTTACTTAAGTTCCTGAAGAGGAAGTACCGTTGATATATTTGTCTTTCCTATCTTCTGGCACAGGCTGGGCCCACAGCAGGCATTTAATACAATCTTGCTGACTTGTTTCATGGTTTTGACTTCTGGGCAGCATAACAGCATACAAATACAAAGTATATGAGGTCATGACTAGTATATATGTCAAAACCGGCTTCTTGTTGCTGGAAGTAATCATAGATGAAATGGAGAATGAAGGTAGAGGGGTGTGTGGGGGATAAGCCCTTTCCACGTGTGTTTCAGGAGCACGTATTGCTGTCAAGTTTCAAAACTGCATGAAAAGCAAGTCTAAAACCATTTAATCCATTCCATGTATGAATTAAATTACTCTCATCTTGGGATAGGCCAAAATTCTATAATTGACAAATTAAGATTTCAAACTGTGTAACATTTGAATGCAAAGCATAGAATAAAAATTAACAGTTATTTAGTCAGAGTATTTTGGAGCCAAAAGAGACCTCAAATATCATTTATTCAAACTCCTTTATGAATAAGAAAATTAAGTCTCAAATTGGGGAAAATAACTCCCCCAAAGTCAAACATCAAGTATCAAGGACTCCTGACTTTTAGTTCAGTGATCCATGTACCTCAAGAGGTTGCCTTGCATGCAGTGCATCACTTTCCCATTTCCAACCTCTTGTTGCACATTGGTGAACTCACCAAAGTACTATGGATGGGGAATGTCTTTTTCTGCTCTTTAGTGGGTGTACATAGATAATTTCTCCTAAGCCATGTGATTTAGGAAGATACTTAAAATGCACAGTTAATTTTAGTCATTTGTAGATTTTATAATCAGTTTTTATAATCATTTAATTATTTGTAAATTTAACTTTTAGACATTTCATTGGTGATCAGTTATTCTTTCATCAGTATTAGAAAGATCTCTCTATAATACAGAGTTTTTAAAAGATGGCCTATTACTTTGTTTTGTCTGAAAGGGCATCTAGCATAATTTACCTTGTAAACACAGGATCCTTGCATTGGGGAGATAGTATAGGCAACATTTAATGAGATCATGCTTATCAGAATAAGGAAGGAAAGCCACATTTGGCTTTATGTCTGGAAATAATAGTTGCTCAAAATTAGTAAAGCTGTTATATTTGATAATATCATCATGGGTTTATGCTTCTCAGCCTCAAATTTTCCTATTCCTCATCCTTTTTATATCTTCTATTATTTTCATTTTTGTATGTATCATCCAAAAGTCATTGGTGATCATCACCCTGTGCTTATGAAATTAGGAAACCAGCTCAACAAAACAGTGAAAACACATTTATCTACCTTCAAAAATGGATGAAAACAAATCCTCATAAACTTATATACTTAAGAGTGGCAGCTATAGCTGTTTGCTAGTTCCCTTAATAGGATGTCCAAGTTTTCATGGTGTTATCACCCACCAAACCATTTCCTCCAATTTCATACTGCTTCTAAACTACAATGTTTGCTTGGCTTAATGGTTATTTTCTTCGTAAAATTTCTTTTTCTAATGAGAGGTAATTGTTTTCTTTGAATCATCAGAAAATATAAAAGATTTGTATTTTTAAAATATATTTTTAGGGGCGTCTGGGTGGCTCAGTCACTTAAGCGTCCAACTTCGGCTTAGGTCATGATCTCACAGTTCGTGGGTTCAATCCCCACACTGGGCTCTGGGTTGACATCTCAGAGCCTGGAGCCTGCTTCAGATTCTGTGTCTCCCTCTCTGTCTGCCCCTCTGTCTCTGAAAAATAAATAAAACAAAAAAATAAATTAAAAAATAAAAATAAAAAAATTTTTAAAACATGAATAAGGTACTGAGTTAAAGATGGGTAAGAAAATACACACTTTGGGTCACAATTTAGGATCTGTGTTGTGCTTTGCTGAAAAATATTTACATAGTATTTTAATATTTCTGGAGAAGTCATATTCTATATAAAGATGTTTTTGGATTCATTGATGGCAGAAACACATGAACTATGAGCTCCTATACATTGGTAAAACAAAAGCAACACACTCATAGTAATAGAAATAAAACTCGAACATTTTCCTAGTGAATCACTACTCCAATTCTAAGCCAGGATAGATTCAACAAAACTTATCTAATTTACATTATATGTTATTATGATAGTAGCCTAAGAGTTTCTCAGTTACCAAATTATACTTGATTTATATTGATATCTTAGGCAACTAAAACTCAGGAGGCTTTGTTTTGCTGGTTGGTTGGTTGGTTGGTTGGGTTGGGTTTTTGCCCTTCAACTGTAAGGTAATTCTGCCTTTTTGTATAATAGATCCTTTGAACATGAATGCTAAATGTTATCATCCAAACTATTAGTTACGCCCTAAGCTCTAGTAGTCTGTGTATAAGAAACTCATACATGCTCTCTGTCTTTAATAAATTCCCTCTACCCACCCACCTCTCTCTCAGACACCCCACAGACATGCACACCCCCACACAGTGCTTATTTTCCAGTTAGTATTCATTGGAAATGGTGATTCAACAGAAAATGTATTTTCTCCCTTGTGACATTTTTCTACATTTTCTTTTTTCTCTGTTTTTTTAATTTGTTTATTTTTGAGAGAAATATACAGAACATGAGCAGGGGAGGGGGAGAGAGAGAGACGCAAAATCCAAAGCAGGCTCCAGGATCCGAGATGTCAGCACAGAGCCTGAAGTGGGGCTCAAACTCATCAACTGTGAGATCATGACCTGCGCTGAAGTCGGATGCTTAACCAACTGAGCCACCCAGGCACCCCTCTTTTTTCTCTTAATGCACGAAGGCCTTTACTTCCAAAACCAAATACTTCACAACCATCTTCTAAGGGATCTATCTTTTTTTTCTTTCTTCTTTCTTTCTTTTCTTTTAATGCCAGTATAATTAACATACAGTGTTATATTAGTTTCAGGTGTACAATATAGTGATTCAACACTTTCATTTAAAACCCATCATACTCATCACAGTAAGTATAATCTTAAATGCCTTCACCTATTTGACCCATCCTCCCACTCATCTCTCTGGTAATCATCAGTTTGTTCTCTATAGTTAAGGGTCTGTTTTCTTGTTTCTTTTTAAAATTTCTTTTGTTTCTTAAATTCCACACATGAGTGAAATCATATGGTATTTGCCTTTTTCTGGCTTATTTCACTTAACATTATACCCTCTAGATCCAACCATGTTGTTTCAAATGGCAAGATTTCATTCTTTATTATTTCTGAGTAATATTGCATTGTATATACACACACCACATCTTCTTTATCCATTTATCTGTCAATGGATAGTTGGGTTGCTTCCATATCCTCCTGGCTATTATAAATCATGCTGCAATATTGTTGGGGTAAATACCCACTAGTGGGATTACTGGATACTATGGTAATTATATTTTTAATTTTTTGAGGAACCATCACACTGTTCTCCACAGTGGCTGTACCACTTTGCATTCCCACCAAAAGTGCATACGCTTTCCTTTTTCTCCACATCCTCACCAACACCTGTTGTTTATTGTGTTGTTGGGTTTAGCAATCCTGACAGGTATGAGGTGATATTTCACTGTGATTTTGATTTGCATTTCCCTAATGATGAGTGATGTTGAGCATCTTTTCATGTATCTGATGGTAATGTGTATGTCTTCTTTGGAGAAATGTCTGTTCATGTCTTTTGCTCATTTTTAATAAGATTACTTTTTGGTGTTGTGTAAGTTTTTATGTATTTTGGATATTAACCCATTATCAGATATGAATTTGCAAAGATCTTCTCCCATTCAGTGGGCTTTTTGTTTTGTTGATGCTTTCCTTTGCTGTGCAAAAGTTTTCTACTTTGGTGTAGTCCCAGTGGTTTATTTTTGCTTTTCTTTCCCTTGCCAAAAGAGACATATCTAGAAAAATGTTTCTATGATCGATGTCAAAGACATTGCTGCCTATGATTTCTTCTAGGAATTTTATGGTTTTAGGTCTTGCATATAGGTCTCTAATCCACTCTAAGTTTATTTCTGTGTATGCTGTAAGAAAGTGGTCCAGTTTGATCCTTTTGCATGTAACTGTCCAGTTTTCTCAATACCATTTGAAGAGACCATCTTTTTATTATTGCATACTCCTACTTCTTCTGTTGTTGATTAATTTACTATATAATCATGGGCTTATTTCTGCATTTTCTATTCTGTTCCATTGATCTATGTGTCCATTTTTGTGCTAGTACTATACTGTTTTGATTACTACAACTTTGTAGTAGATCTTGAAGTCAGGGATTATGATACCTCCAGATTTGTTCTTGTTTATTCAAGACTACTTTGGCTATCTGCGGTCTTTTGTGGTTCTGTACACATTTTAGGGTTATTTGTTCTGGTCCTGTGAAAAGTGATGTTGGTATTTTGATAGGGATCGCATTAAATATGTAGATTCCTTTTGGTAGGATGGAAATTTTAACAATATTTGTTCTTCCAATCTATGAGCATAGAATGTCTTTCCAACTGCTTGTGTAATACTCAGTTTCCTTCATCAATGTTTTACAGTTTTCAGAGTACAAGTCTTTCATCTCCTTGGTTAAGTTCATTCCTAGGTATTTTATTCTTTTTGGTTCAACTGTAAATGAGATTCTTAATTTCTCTTTTTCCTACTTTGTTATTAGTATATAGAAATGCAACAGAGTCCTGTATATTAATTTTGTATCTTGTGATATTACTGAATTCATTTCTCAGTTCTAGTAGTTTTTTGGTGGAGTCTTTAGGGTTTTCTATGTGTAGTACCATGTCATCTGCAAGTAGCAAAAGTTTTCCTTCTTCCTTACCTATTTCGATGCCTTTTATTTCTTTTCCTTGTCTGAATGTAGTGGCTAGGACTTCCAGTACTATGTTAAGTAAAAGTGGTGAGAAGGGACATCCTTCTCTTGTTCCTGATCTTAGGGGGAAAGCTTGCAGTTCTTCACCATAGAGTATGATGTTAGCTGTGGGTTTTTCATATGTGGTCTTTATTATGTTGAGGTATGTTTCCTCTAAACCTACTCTGTTGAGGACTTTTATCATGAATGGATGGTGTACTTTTTCAAATGCCTTTTCTGCATCTATTGAAATGATCATATGGTTCTGATCCTTTTATTAATGACAGTCACCTACAGAGATTTAAACGAACAGATATGTGGGTCCCCCCCCCCAACATTCTGATTTAATTGTCCTGGGAAGTGGTCTATTTCAAAAGACCCAGATGATTCTCACATGCATCCAAGGGTGGGGATTACTGTCCCTTTCAGCCCTTTCTATACCAGTACAGTTTATTTAATGGATAGAATCAAGTTAGAAATTGTTCTTTCAGAAGCAGCAAAAGAAAATGTTTCCATGGGGGCATATTGATGATTATAATAAGGCAGGAGCAACATCTGATTATATCCGTGCCCAGTTCTACTGCTAGTATGCTAGCACCCTGCAACTGTCAGTGTGCTCCCAGGACCATCACATGGGAGTTGTTAGAAATGAAGAATTTCAAATCTCACCCCAAACCCTGATAATCAGAACATGACTTTTAACAAGGTTTTCCAGGTGATGTTCATGTACAATAAAGTTTGAGACTCACTATTCTAGGAGACTCTATTCCCTTGGCAGCTTCTCCCTGCCAAACTCAAGGTACAACCAATCAGTCCCATTATAAAGGCTTTGGAAGTGAAGAGGTGAGAGAAGAAGCTGATCAAATGTATATTGTTGAAAAAAATGCTTAATATAGTCTTGTAAGTCAATTTCAAAATATACCCACAACCAGGGTTAGTTTAAAATTTGTCAAGGAAGTATTTATGTAGCAAAAATAAGTAATAATTATTTACTGCTAATTTATGCAGAATTTATTTTTTTCTTTCTTTTGATGATTATTTGTGTATTCATATGCCATTGTTCCCCTGGGGACATTTGGTATTTTTGTTGTCACAACTGGGGAGGGTGTGTGTGCAAGTGGTATCTAGAGGGTAGAGAACAGGTATACTGCTAGCAGGGATACATTCTGCAATATACATGACAGACCCTCAAAACGAAAATATATCTGGCCCCAGATGTCAGTGATACTACTGAGGTTGGCAAACAGTGCTCTATAGCATATCAATTGAGAAGGATATATAAACACACACATATATATGTATATATACAATTTCTTGAAGATGCAAAATTTCATCTGGAAATCACTCCATTATGAGAAACTAAATGATCAGGATAATAAAATAGCAGAGTGATCTCAAGATGTGCAAGTTGGTATGAATGCATATGTAGCCTTGGGGTGGAAAGTTCATTTTCTTAGTGCATACATTAAAGACTCCTGATTGGCATAGTAAAAGTAGTCCAGTAACAGCTCACGGTCCGCCTTTTGGTTCTCATTAGTGTTAAAAGTGTCAAAACCCAGTAACCACTTAGGAAGCACCCTTGTGCTGGTGGCTTTGAATTGGGCACTCCACAGACGTCAATTCTTCACTTTAATCACTCATGGGATTAATTCATGGTTTGTAAAATACACAATTGTGAAACCTTCAGAGAAGTTCTCCTGGTTGTGCCCTTTGTTGTCGTTTCATGTGATCATGTTTAGTCTGTTAAGAGTTGCTGAACTTCTGCTGAGGAAAACCAGTGTTGCAATGTGGACACATAAGCCAGCCTTGGACACTGACAGGATTCCTTATATAGAAATAAGGTATCTTAACTGTCAGAGCCAGGACTCTATAGTGAGGTACATAATACTCTGATGGAAGTAGTTCTTGGGAATATGAAAGTCTCCAAAATTCAAAACATATCTTTCAGGGGTATTCTAGGTGACCCTGTGGTGTGCTGGAGGAAAATATTAGATGTCCCAGTAGCAGTCTTCTATCTAAAAATGCAAAGTATTCAGTCTTGGTAACAATTGAGATATGGCATTCACACTCGGTTTGTCTGCCAGATGTTCAAGTGTCACACTGTGTCCTGAAGAAAACCTGGTGTCCATCCACTGGTTCCTTTGCTTTCAACATACTGCAACATATTGTCATTTAAATGAACTCAGGTATGTGCTTTTACCATCTTAAAGAGTAGAATCTTCAAAACATTGTTTATTGGAATGTGGTATGAATATAGTATCTTTTTTCCCCCACCAAGAATTACTGGTTAACTCTTGATGAAGCACAAAAAAAGCAGTTGAAATTAGTTATCAACTTGTTATTTTACAAAATGACTTAAGTTAATTTGCTGACCTTTTAAGGGATAACCAGTGACTTTCAGTCATTGTTACCTTGCAGACATTTAGACACATAGACTCACATGTAATCTGTCATTTAATATTAAGTGGGTTTTTATAAAGAATGAGACAGTAGTTTTGTTGAAAACACCTCATGCTACATAGAGAATATTATATAAAAAGAGGGTGATTTTCCCCCCATTTCTGGGTAGATTTGTTGCTGAAAAAAAATGTCATGTATGAAAACTCTGAGATATGGTCACTTTAAAAACTAGACTTTGATTTTCTAAATTATTTTAAATTTTCCCAAAGGAAGAGTTTCAGTAGAATTTGAATTCCTTTCACAAAAATATTTTGTTCCCCTATAGAGGTTCACTGGTTAACTCCTGACAAAGCACCAAAAAAAAAAAAAAAAAAAAAAGTATAGTTGAAATTGGACTTACTGTGCTTTTGGAAAAAAAAAATAGGTGTCATGCTGATATTTTCAGAAATGAACAGTGACTATCACAAACATTTAAAGACATAAACACATTCATATTTAATCTGTCACATAGCATAAAGTTCACCCTGTTAAAGTGTGTAATTCCATGATGTTTTTACCTTATTCACGTAGTTGTCCAAATATCACCACAATGTCACCCCAAAAGGAAACCCATACCTGTTTTCAACGATTTCCCATTCCCACCTACCCCAGTCCTAGGCAACATGGCCATAAAGGGCCACAAACTAAGAAAAAATAACATACCTATTTGATTTAAGAAATGGTTTTTCCTGGAATATAAGACTGTAAGTGGACTAAGATATCCCAAAGCTTTCATATTATCAACTATGTCCAATATTAGACAGTTCCCCAATTCCAAAGGATAACCTTAAATTCAACAAACCCAGACTCTAAACTCCTATAAATATTCTCTCCTGTATTCTCTTCTGAGACAATATTAAGGCTCTCTAGAGTTTTACAATAAGATTAGTAAAGTTAGCTTTCCTTGATCCACAGGCATTCTCCACTAATGCAATGGGTCTAATAAATTTAGCTTTCAGTAGTTAACAGATGTTTCTGGTGGACTCTTGGAATCCACATTTGTCAGTCCTCTTAGTCTCCCAGTTGGGATTCTTGGGCAAGAATTAGGATAGCTCCAGTTCTCTCTTGCTTGTGGATCATGGAAAATATTCACACCTTCTTTCCCCTTGTCAGCTTCAGGTAGGATCCAGACATTCACACTTTGAGATTAGTAGAAGACCACAGCATAGGAACAACTTCCTCCAAAGAAATAGCCTCACAAACCTACTTTTCAAAATCTCAACTTTTTAATAATTTTAGTGAATTTTAAGATTGAAAATTTGAATTTGGTATGACAACCACACTTTAGGGTATATCTATCGTGTCCTGGTGCCTCAGTCAAAACTCCCATGGTGATATTCAGCTACAGTCAAATTAGGGAGTATGTTTACTTTACTAAAAAGTGTGTGCTATTAAAAATAAATTTAGGAACAAGGGGAAGATGGCACAGTAGGAGGATCTCAAGCTTACCTCATTCTAGGGATACACCTAGATGACACCCACATGAGTATAAATAACCCAGAAAATAACCCAAAGACTGACAGAACTCTTCACAGATAAAAAATGGTAAGAAGGGCAGAGATGCAGTCTAGAACCAAAATGAACCACAAGATTGACCACAGGAAGGAGAGCCATCACAAGCACAGGGAAGAAGAGAGGAGCAGATCCCCACACCAGGCACCCAGGCATGGCAGACCCGCACTGGGAATATGAACTCCCATAACATTTTGCTTTAAAAACCAGAGGGACTTAACTTCTCAAGTGTTTATAATCAGTGGGGCTTAACACATGGAACTTTATAAAGCAGCAGCAGCAGTCTCTGTTCTGGGAGAGCCAGAAGGCAATAGAAAACTGAGTCCTCACCCTTAAAGAGACAGTATAACATACAGCCCTGCTGAGATAAAGTATAAATGCAGCAGTTTGAAAAAAATACCTGGGGTACATTAGAAGGAGAGGTGTTTACTAATATCAGAACATGTCCTGGAGAGGCAGGGGTCTTAAGGAGATTTTTCAAAGAACAAAACAGCTGGCAAACACCATTTCTCTCCCCTAATTCCCAGCCTAGATATAAGGACAAGTGCTGGAACCTGCTTAGTGCACACTGTACACTTAGCTTGCTAAGAACACACCCCACACCCCCATTCTCCTGTGGACATATCCTTAGTAGTTCTCCAAAGAGGCTACAGGTTCCCTCCCAGAGCAGACCAGTGCAAACCTCGTTAACACTGCCCCTCTCACCCCCACATTCTGTGGATCTATCCCATCCAAATGACTCTCTAAAATAAGTTCTCCAAAGTGCACCACAAACATGGCATTGTTTGAGCAGTCCTGACAGGAGCCAGTACCACTCCAAAGTGACTCCTGCCCTGGGGAGAGGGGAAGATAACCATACACACCAGTTCCACTGCAGCCCCATAAGTGGGCTGAGGGCAGACATCTAATTTGACTGCAGGCCCTGCCCACCCAAGAAAGCCTTTCCAGGGACAACACAGTAGAATGCCATACCGTTTTGTATGACTGCAGCTCTGGCAAACATCTGGTCTTTCCAACTCAGGAACAAAGCGGCCCCAGACTGGTCCACTAACAACAAAGGGACCAAACCCCACCCACAACAAAGAGGGCTATTGCAGATGACTGCACTGGGGCAAATGTGGCTCAGCCACAACAAAAGATGCATACAACACAAATAGGAGACACCCCTGAAATACAAGGTTCTAGTGAACAGGGGACCTTGCACTGCAGGGCACTAAAGGACCTTTTTTTCTTTTTCTTTTTCTTTTTCTTTTTCTTTTTCTTTCTTTTTTTGTTTTTTTTTGTTTGTTTTCCCAAAAAGGACCTTTTTTTCCAAAAGGCCACTACTTTCAAGAGCAGAAGACATAACTGACTTTCTTAACTATTTTCTAACTAATTTCTAACTCTCTAACAGAGAGTTTGTCTAACAGAGAGTTAGACAAAATGAAGAGACAGAGGAATATCCCCCAAATGAAAGAACAGGACAAAATCACAACAAGAGAGCTAAATTAAATGGAGATAAGTAATATGCCTGATAGAGAATTAAAAGTAATTGTCAGAAAGATACTCACTGGACTTGGTAAAAGAGTTGAGGATCTCAGACCCTCAACAAAGAGATTGAAAATATTAAAAAAAAATAACGAACCAGAGATGAGGAACTCAATAATTAAAATTAAACATACACTAGAGGAAATACATAGAGATTAGAGGAAACAGAAGAGTACATAAGTGACCTGGAGGACAGAATAACTGAAAGCAATAAAGTTGAATAGGAGAGAGAAAAAAAAATAATAATAAATGAAAATACACATAGGGAATTCAGCAACACCATCAAATGTAAGAAATTACATCTGCATTCTAGGAATCCCAGAAGAAGAAGAGATAGAAAACAGAGCAGAAAATGTATATGAAGACGTAATAGCTGAAAACTTCCCTAATCTGCAGAAGAAAACAGAAATCCAGATCCAGGAGGCACAGAGAGCCCCCCCCCCCACAAAATCAACCGAAGGAGGTCCACACCAACATACATAATAATAAAAATGATATAAAAAATTAAAAGTAACAATTATCCACCTTGTAAAAAATTATAATGGCAAAATGTAGTGGTAAAGAGAGAACTTTAAAAGCCATAAGAAAAAAGAAAACAGTTACATGCAAGAGAAACTTCATAAGAGTATCAGCTGATTGTTTAGCAGAAACTTCACCAGCCTGAAGGGAGTGATAGGATATACTGAAAGAACTGAAAAGAAAAATACCTGCAACCAAGAACACTCCATCTGTCCAGCAAGGCTACCATTTAGAATAGAAGGAGAGATAATGAGTTTCCCAGACAAAGAAAAGTTAAAGGAATTTATCACCACTAAATGAGCCTTACAAGAAACGTTAAAGGGGACTCTTTGAGTGGAAAGGAAGGACCATAAGCAGGAGTAAGAAAATTAGCACAAAACTAGTAAAGTCATACATATCTATAAAAATCAGTCAAGGGATTCACAAAATAAAGAGATGTAAAGTATCACACTATACACCTAATACGTTGTGGGGATGGGGAATAAAAATTTAGTGCTTTTAGACAGGGTTCAAATGTAAGCAACCATCAACTTAATAAAGAATGTGATATACATAAGATGTTATATATAAACCTAATGGTAACTACAAGTCAAAAGCCAGTAATATATATGCAAAATAGAGAAAGGAATCCAAGTACATCACTAAAGAAAGTCACCAAACCACAAGAGAAGAGAGAGAAGAAAGGAACTCTCTTTCTTTGTAGAGAAGAACTACAAAAACAACCATAAAACAAGTAACAAAATGGCAATAAGTACATATCAATAATTACTTTTAATGTAAATGGACTAAATGCTCCAATCGAAAGACACAGGGTAACAGAATGGATAAAACACAAGAACCCTGTATATGCTGCCTACAGGAAACTCACTTCAGGCCTAAAGACACCTGCAGATAGAAAGTGAGGAGACGGAAAACATTTATCATTCAAATGGAAGTGAGAAAAAAGCTGGGGTAGCAATACTTATTTTAAAACAAAAAAACTGTAACAAGAGACAAAGACAGACTCTACCTGATCAGAAAGGACAAAGTCCAATGAGATATAACAATTATAAATATTTATGCACACTACATGGGAGCACCCAAATACAAAAAGCAGCTAATAAAAACTAAGGAAGTAATCAATAGTAATACAATAATGGTGGGGACTGTAACACCCCACTGAAATCAATGGATAGATCATCTGAGCAGAAAATAACAAGGCAACAATGGTTTTGAATGACACATGGGAGCAGATGGATGTAACGGATATATTCAGAACATTCCAGTTAAAACAGTAGAATACATATTCTTTTCAAGTGGACATGGAACATTCTTCAGAATAGGTCACATGTTGGCAACAAAACAAGACTCAACAAATTGAAAAAGATTGAAGTCATACCATGGACTGTTTCCAACCATAATGCTATGAAACTAGAAATCAACCACAAGAAAGAAAATCTAGAAAAAAATGCAAATACATGGAAGTAAAATAAATGCTACTCCTACTAAATAAATGCTACTAGTAAATAAATTCTAAATACTGAATGAGTCAACCAAGAAATCAAAGTGCAATAAGTACATACTTATCAATAATTACTTTTAATGTAAATGGACTAAATGCTCCAATCAAAAGACACATATAAAACACATATAAAGACACATATAAAAAAATACATGAAGACAAATTAAAATGGAAACACAATGGTCCAAAATCTTTGGGATGCAGCAAAATCTGTTCTAAGAGGGAAATTTATAGCAATACAGGTCTACATCAGGAAGCAAGAAGAATACCAAATAAACAACCTAACCTTACACCTAAAGGAGTCAGAAAAAAACAAAGCCCCAAACCAGCAGAAAAAAGGAAATAAAAATCAGAGCAGAAATAAATGAAATAGAAACTAGAAATAAATAAATAAATAATACATCAATGAAACTAGGAGCTGGTTCCTTGCAAAGATCAACAAAATGGATAAACTTTTAGCCAGACTCATCAAAAAACAAAAAGGAGAGGACTCAAATACACAAAGTCAGAAATGAAAGAGGAGAAATAACAACCAGCATGACAGAAATACAAAGAATTATAGGAGAATATTATGAAAAACTATACGCCAACAAATTGGACAGCCTAAAAGAAATGGATAAATTCCTAGAAGCAATAACCTCCCAAAACTGAATCAGGAAAAAAATAGAAAATTTGAACTGACCAGCTACTAGCATTGAAATTCAGTCAGTAATCAAAAACTCCAAACAAACAGAAGTCAAGGGCCTGATAGTTTCAGAGGTTAACTCTACCAAGCATTTCAAGAAGAGTTAATACCTATTCTTCTCAAGCTATTCCAAAAAGTAGAAGAAGAAGGAAACTTCCAAATTTATTCTATGAGGCCAGATTTACTGTGATACCAAAACCACTTAAAGACACTACAAAAAGAAAAAGAAAAAGAAAAAGGCCAATATCTCTGGTGAACATAGAGATAAAATCTTGAACAAAATATTAGCAAACCAAATCCAACAATACATTAAAAAAATCATTCATCACAATCAAATGGGATTTATTCCTAGGACACAAGGGTAGTTCAGTATTTGCAAATCAATCAACATGATACATAACATCAATAAGAGGAAGGATAAAGGCATTTGATCATTTCAATAGATGCAGATAAAGAATTTGCAAAGACAACATCCATTCATGATAAAAATCCTCAACAAGGTAGCTTTAGAGGAAACATACCTCAACATGATAAAGGTCACATATGAAAAACCCACAGCTAACATCATACTCAACGCTAAAAAAGTGAGAGCTTTTCCTCTAAGATCAGGAACAAGGATTTCCACTCTCATCACTTTTATTACTGGAAGTCATAGCCACAGCAATCAGACAAGAAAAAGAAATACAACACATTCAAATCAGTAAGGAAGAAGTAAAACTTTCACTAGTTTTATATGACATACTGTATAGAGAAAACCCTAAAGATTCCACCAAAAACTTATAAGAACCGATAAATGATTCAGTAAAGTCTCAATATACAAAGTCAATGTAGAGAAATGAGTTGCATTTCTATACAAAAATAATGAAGTAGCAGAAAGAGAAATTAAGAAACAGTCCCATGTACAACTGCACCAAAAATAGTAAGATACTTAGGAATAAACCTAACCAAAGAGGTAAAAGATTTGTACTCTGAAAACTATGAAGGGCAGATGAAAGAAATTAAAAATGACACAGAGAGAAAGATATTCCATGCTCATGGACTGGGAGAACAAATACTGTTAAAATGTCAATACTACTGAAAGAAATCTACACATTTAATGCAATCCATATCAAAATACCAAGTGTATTGTTCACAGAGTGAGAAAAAACAATCATAAAATTTCAATGGAACCACAAAAGACCCTGAATAGCCAAAGCAGTCTTGGAAAAACAAAAGCAATGCTGGAGACATCACAATTCTGGACTTTAAGTTATATTACAAAGCTGTAGTAATCAAAGCTGTACTGGCACAAAAATAGACTTATAGATCAATACATCAGAAGAGAAAATTCAGAACTGAACCTACAATTATATGGTCAATTAATCTTCAACAAAGCAGGAAAGAATATCCAACGGAAGAAAGAAAGTCTCTTCAACAAACGGTGTTTGGAAAACTGGACAGCAATAGGCAAAGAATGAACTAGGCCACTTCTTATACCATACACAAAAATAAGTTCACAATGGATGAATGAACTAAATACAAGATCTGAAACCACAAATATCCTAGAAGAGAACACAGGCAGTAACTTCTTTCACATTGGCCATAGCAACTTCTTTCTAGATCTATCTCCTGAGGCAAGGGAAACACAAGCAAAAATAAACTATTGAGACTACATCAAAATAAAACCTTCTGCATGGTGAAGGAAACAATCAACAGAATGAAAAGGCAAACTATGAAATGGGAGAAGATACTGGCAAATGACATATCTGATAAAGGGTTAGTACCCAAAAGATATAAAGAACTTATAAAACTCAAAACCCAAAAAATGAGTAATCCAATAAAAAATGGGTACAAGACACAAATAGACATTTTCCCAAAGAAGATATACAGATGGCCAGCAGACACGGGAAAAGATGCTCAATGTCACACATCATCAGGGAAATACAAATCAAAACTACAATGGGATATCAGCTCACCCCTGTCAGAATGGCTAAAATGAACAACACAAGAAAAAACAGGTGTTAGGATATGGAGAAATGGGAACCCTCTTGCACTGTTTGTGGGAATGGTAACTGATGCAGCCACTCTAGAAAACAGTATGGAGGTTCTTCAAAATGTTAAAAATAAAAATACCCTATAACCCAGCAATGACACTACTAGGTTTTTACCCAAAGCATATAAAAATACTAATTCAAAAGGATATATGCACCCCTATGTTTACAGCAGCATTATTTATAGTAGCTGAGACATGGAAGCAACCCAAGTGTCCATAGAATTGATGAACGGATAAAGAAGTCGTATGTACGTGTGTGTGTGTGTGTGTGTGTGTGTGTGTGTGTAACAGAATACTATTCATCCATAAAAAGAATGAACTTTTGCCATTTGCAATGACATGGATGGAGATAGTATAATCCTAAGCAAAATAAATCATAGAAACACAAACACCATATAATTTCATTTATATATTGCATTTAGGTAACAAAACTAAGAGACAAATTAATAAACAGACTCTTAATTATAGAGAACTGGTGGTTACCAGAGGGAAGGGAGGTGGGAGCATGGGTGAAATAGGTGATGGGGATTAGGGAGTATACTTGTGATGAGAATCAAGTGACATATGGAAGTGTTGAATCCCTACATTGTACACCTGAAACTAATATAACACTGTATGTTAACTGGAATTAAAAGTAAAACATAAAAGAATAAGTTTGGGGATCAGTGGATTAGCACAGTGTTTTTCATGCTCTATCTATACAGAGCCACCTTGGGAATCTTGTTAAAACACATAACAGCTGATTCTAATTCTACAGTTCTGGGGTGAGGACTAAGATTCTGCATTCCTAACATGCTCCCAGGAGATGCCAATGCTGTTGGTCCTCAGACTGTACTTGGCATACCAAGACTTTAGGCAGCCTCCCTGTTTCAGAGGGTGGATCAGAACTGAGAATTCTCAGAGGTGATAAATTGAAAACAGAACAACCATAGGGCAGTCACTCATCCCTGTCTTGTGCAGGCAGGTAGACAAGGAGAAAGAATATGTGTTAAGAATTGGGCAGAATGTGAGAAATAGTAAAATTGAGAAATCGTGTTCACGGGACAGGAGAAGTTGAAAAGGAGACTGGTTGCAGATGTAAGATACAGTAGGCAGGAGAGAAAAATGAGTCAGAAGTGGGGCACCTGGGTGGCCCAGTTAAGTGACTGTTGATTTCACTCAGGTCTCGATCTTATGGTTTGTGAGGCCAGGCACCGTGCTGACAGTGCTGATCCTGCTTGGGATTCGGTCCTCTGCCCCTTCCCTACTCATGCACATACATACTTACTTTCTCTCTCTCTCTCTCTCCTCTCTCTCTGTCACTCTTTTTCTCTCTCAATAAATAAACTTAAAAAAAGAAGAATGGGTCAGAAGAGGGGCACCTGGGTGGCTCAGTAGGTTAAAGTGTCCAACTTCAGCTTGGGTCATGATCTCATGGTTTGAGAGTTCGAGCCCCGCATTGGGCTATGTGCTGACAGTTCAGAGCCTGGAGCCTGCTTCAGATTCTGTCTCTCTGTCTCTCTCTGCTCCTCCCCCACTCACGCTTTGTCTCTTTCTCTCTCAAAAATAAATGAACATTAAAAAAAAGATTAAAAAAAAAGAATGGGTCAGAAGAACTAGAGAGAATAATGGAAGGAAGAATTATAGATAAAAGCAATATAATTTAGCATTTCTGTTCTGGTCGATGTTTTATTTGGTGTACTCACTGCCAAACACCAGCTTTGCTCTTTTCCTGGGCAATCTTTGTTTTTATAGGTATACAAAGAACTTGAAGAGATGGGAGATGGTCTGGTAATTAAGAAGACACATGTCCAGGGGGGAGCCAAGGTGGCAGAACAGCATGGAAGTTTTTTGTGTGTCTCACATCCATGAAATATAGCCAGACCAACACTCAACCATCCTGAACACCTAGAAAACTTGTCTGAGGATTAACACAACAATCTGCACAACCTGAACCACAGAATTCAGCAGGTATGCAGTGTGAAGAGGTGAACTTGGGGAAAGGGAAGGCGTGGCAGGTAGGGAGATGCTTTTGCGGGTGGAGACAGGATGGAGACGGGATGGGGGGAGAATATGGAAAAAGCACCCCTCCCCAAAAGCAGCTGGAGAGAAAGTGGAAAATTGGAAACAGCCACAGGGACTAAAAAGGGAGAAAGGAGAAAGGAGAGGGTTTAAATTCCATTAAGACTGTAAACAAGGAGAGCGCCGAGTCTGCAACTCCACAGCCTGATACCTGGCAGTGCTCTGGTGGGAAGGGCGAATCCCCAGGAACAGAGTGAGTCCGGAGGTTCTCGGGCCACACAGGGACAAGCAGTTCTGCTGGAAGGACAGTTGGCAGAGGCTGCGAGGCAACCTGGTCCCAGCAGACCCCAGAGAACAGCCATATTCGCTGGTGCTGAAACGAGGTCATTAGGGGTGAAGCCTGGTGCCAGATGTGTGTTGTGATTTTCCATAATCCCTGAAACGCTGCTGCTACACTATCTCGCGCACTTTTTCTGGGGTGGACTGGCACGCAGCCGCAGTCTCAGGGCACTGGCAGCAGCAGGGTCCAGCAAGCGTTCCTGGGTGCAGCCAACATTCGGCCATTGCTCTGTGAGACCCTCCACAGAGGGGTGGAACAGGTCAAAGCCACAGTCCTTCAGAAGTAAGTGGCCAGGGAAAACAGTCACATCTGAGACAAAACTTGGGAGAGGGGTACTGCCTAGGGCTGAGTCACGGACAGTGAGAAAACAGGGAGTGGACGAAACCTGAAGACAGAGGATGGGTGCGCGATTGCTGATCTGGGAGAACAGAGTTCTGATACTAGAGACTGGGTAGCTGGGTGATGCCATTTTCACTGCTCCTACACATGCACATATGCACCTACGGGCACCACAACAATCCACCTCAGTAGGCTAGCAGCGCCACCTAGTGGACAATGGAGCTGTTACACTAAGCCCCGCCCAACTGGGCCAACCTTGCTCTTCAAGAACACAAGGCTCACCGCCTGCTTAGTTTATGGACTATAAAGGGCTTCATAGTCTGATTTCTACGGGAAAACATCTATTCAATTTTCTTTTTCTTCTCTTTTTCACTTATTTTCTTTTCCTTGAATACAGAAAGAGAAAAAATTCATTTATATTTTCAATTTTTACTAAAAATATTTTTAATTTTTTTACTATATTTTTTGCTTTTGTGTAAATTTTTTCACATTCTATTTTACTTCTATCATTTTATTTTAGTCTACTTCAATGTATTCAATTTTTCAATTTTTCAAAAGATTTCCTTTTTTCTTTTCTTCTTTACTTTTTTCTTTTTATTGAATACAGAAAAAAATTCATTTTTATTTTTAATTTTTATTAGCATTTTTAATTTTTTACTATATTTTTTGCTTTTCTGTAAATTTTTTCAAATTCTATTTTACCTCCATCATTTTATTTTAGTCTACTACAGTGTATTCACTTTTTCAAATTTTCAAACTATTTCCTTTTTTCTCGTTTTTTCTCTTTTTGGTTTCTTTTTCTTGAATACAGAAAGAGAAAAAAAATTCATTTTTATTTTTAATTTTTAATAAAAATATTTTTCCTTTTTCTACTATATTCTTTACTTTTGTGTATATTTTTTCAAATTCTATTTTACTTCCATCATTTCATTTTAGTCTACTACAGTGTATTCACTTTTTCAAATTTTCAAAATATTTCCTTTTTTCTCATTTTTTCTTTTCCATTTCCTTTCTTTTTCTTGAATACAGAAAGAGAAAAAAATCATTTTTATTTTTAATTTTTATTAAAAATATTTTCCCTAGTTTTTTTCTGCTATATTCTTTACTTTTTTGTGTTTTTCCAAATTCTATTTTCCTTCCATCATTTAATTTTAGTCTACTTAAGTGTATTCATTATTTCAAATTCTCAAACGATTTCTTTTTTTTTCTTTTTCTTCCCCTTTTTTCTCTAATCTATCAAACCACTTTCAACACCCAGACCAAAACATACCTAGGATCTATCGCATTTATTCAGTTTGTGTGTGTGTGTGTTTTTAATTTTTTTATTTTAATATTTTTTAATTTTAATTTTTAATTTTTCTACCTCATTAATTCCTTTTCTCCCTTCAAAATGACAAAACAAAGGCATTTGCCCCAAAAGAAAGAGCACAAGGAAACGACAGTCAGGGATTTAACCAACACAGATACAAGCAAGATGTCTGAACCAGAATTTAGAATCACAATAATAAAAATACTAGCTGGAGTCGGAAATAGACTAGAATCCCTTTCTGTGGAGATCAAAGAAGTAAATCCAGTCAGGATGAAATAAAAAATACTATAACTGAGCTGCAATCATGAATGGATGCCGTGGAGGCAAGGATGGATGAGGCAGAACAGAGAATCAGCGATATAGAGGACAAACATATGGAGAATAATGAATTAGAAAAAAAGAGGGAGATTAGGGCAAAAGAGCACAATTTAAGAATTAGAGAAATCAGCAGCTCATTAAAAAGGAACAACATCAGAATCATAGGGGTCCCAGAAGAGGAAGAGAAATAGGGATAGTAGGGTTATATGAGAAAATCATAGCAGAAAACTTTCCTAACCTGGGGAAGACACAGACATCAAAATCCAGGAATCACAGAGGACCCCCTATTAGATTCAACAAAAACCGGCCATCAACAAGGCATATCATAGGCAAATTCACAAAATACTCAGGCAAGGAGAGAATCATGAAAGCAGCAAGGGAAAAAAAGTCCTTAACCTACAAGGGAAGACAAATCAGGTTTGCAGCAGAAGTATCCACAGAAACCTGGCAGGCCAGAAAGGAGTGGCAGGATATATTCAATGTGCTGAATCAGAAAAATATGCAGCCAAGAATTCTTTATCCAGCAAGGCTGTCATTCAAAATAGGAGAGATAAAAAGTTTCCCAGACAAACAAAAATTAAAGGAGTTCATGACCACTAAACCAGCCCTGCAAGAAATTTTAAGGGGGTCTCTCTGAGGGGAGAAAATATTTTTAAAAAACACAAATAGGGGCGCCTGGGTGGCGCAGTCGGTTAAGCGTCCGACTTCAGCCAGGTCACGATCTTGCGGTCCGTGAGTTCGAGCCCCGCGTCAGGCTCTGGGCTGATGGCTCAGAGCCTGGAGCCTGTTTCCGATTCTGTGTCTCCCTCTCTCTCTGCCCCTCCCCCGTTCATGCTCTGTCTCTCTCTGTCCCAAAAATAAATAAACGTTGAAAAAAAAAATTTTTTTTTAAAAATTTAAAAAAAAAAATAAAAAATAAAAAAAATAAAAAAAAAAAAACACAAATAAATAAGACCAAAAGCAACAAAGACTAGAAAGGACCAGAGAACACCACCAGAAACTGCAACTCTACAAGCAACACAATGGCAATAAATTCGTATCTTTCAGTACTCACTCTAAACGTCAATGGACTCAATGCTCCAATCAAAAGACAGACGGTAACACAATGGATAAGAAAACAAGATCCATCTATATGCTGTTTACAAGAGAGCCACTTGAGACCTAAAGACACCTTCAGATTGAAAGTAAGGGGATAGATAACCATCTGTCATGCTAATGGTCAACAAAAGAAAGCCAAAGTAGCCATACTTATATCAGACAACCTAGACTTTAAAATAGAGTGTATGAAGAGATGCAGAAGGGCATTATATCATCACCAAGGGGTCTCTCCACCAAGAAGACCTAACAACTGTAAACATTTATGTGCCAAATGTGAAAGCACCCAAATATATAAATCAATTCATCACAAACATAAAGAAACTCATCAATAGTAATACCATAAAAGTAGGAGACTTCAACACCCCACTCACAGCAATGGACAGATCATCTCATCAAAAAATAAACAAGGAAACAATGGCTTTGAGTCACACACTGGACCAGATGGACTTAAAAGATATATTCAGAACATTTCATCCTAAAGCAGCAGAATACACATTCTTCTCCAGTGCACATGGAACGTTCTCCAGAATAGACCACATACTAGGACACAAATCAGCCCTCAACAAGTACAAAAACATTGAGATCATACCATGCATATTTTCAGAGCATAGTAATATGAAACTCGAAATCAACCACAAGAAAAAATTTGGAAAGGTAACAATACTTGGAGACTGAAGAACATCCTACTGAAGAATGAACGAGTTAACCAAGAAGTTAAAGAGGAAATTAAATAGTATATGAAAGCCAATGAAAATGATAACACCACATGCCAAAACCTCTGGGATGCAGCAAACGTGGTCTTAAGAGGAAAGTATACAGCAATCCAGGCCTTCCTAAAGAAGGAAGAAAGATCTCAGATACACAACCTAACCTTACATCTTAAAGGGCTGGAAAAAGAACAGCAAATAAAACCCCAAACCAGCAGAAGACAGTAAATAATAAAGATTAGAACAGAAATTAATGCTACTGAAACAAAAAAAAACAAACAAAAAAAAGTAGAACAGATCAATGAAGCCAGAATCTGGTTCTTTGAAAGAATTAACAAAATTGATAAACCACTAACGAGTTTGATCAAAAAGAAAAAGGAAAGGACCCAAATAAAATCAAGAATGAAAGAGGAGAGATCACAACCAACACAGCAGAAATAAAAACAATAACAAGAGAATATTGTGAGCAATTATATGCCAATAAAATGGACAATCTGGAAGAAGTGGACAAATTCCTGGAAACATACACACTACCAAAACTGAAACAGGAAGAAATAAAAAATTTAGACCCATAACCAGTAAGGAATTCGAATCAGCAATAAAAAATATGCCAAAAAACAAGAGTCCAGGGCCAGATGGCTTTTCAGGGGAATTCTACCAAACATTTAAGAAGAGTTAACACCTATTCTCTTGAAGCTGTTCCAGAAAATAGAAATGGAAGGACAATTTCCAAACTCTTTCTATGAGGCCAGAATTACCTTGATTCCAAAACCAGAGACCCCACTAAAAAGGAGAACTATAGATCAATTTCCCTGATGAACATGGATGCAAAAATCCTCAAGATATTAGCCAACTGGATCCAACAATACATTAAAAAAATTATTCACCATGACCAACTGGGATTTATACCTGGGATGCAGGGCTGGTTTAATATTTGCAAAACAATCAATGTGATTCGTCACATCAATAAAAGAAAGAAGCCATATGATCCTCTCAATAGACACAGAGAAAGCATTTGCAAAACACAGCATCCTTTTGTGATAAAAACCCTCAAGGAAGTAGAGATAGAATGAGCATACCTCGAGATCATAAAAGCCGTATATGGATGACCTAATGCTAATACATCTTCAATGGGAAAAACTGAGAGGTTTCCCCCTAAGGTCGGGAACAAGACAGGGATGTCCACTCTCTCCACTGTTATTCAACATAGTATTGGAAGTCTCAGCCTCTGCAATCAGACAACACAAAGAAATAAAAGGCATCCAAATCATCCAGGAGGTGATCAAACTTTCACTCTTTGCAGATGACATGATACTCTATATGAAAAACGCAAAAGATTCCACCAAAAAACTGCTAGAACTGATTCATGAATTGAGCAAAGTTGCAGCATATAAAATCAACACACAGAAATCGGTTGCATTCCTATACACCAACAATGAAGCAACAAGAAGAGGAATCAAGGAATGGATCCCATTTATAATTGCACCAAAAACCATAGAAAACCTACGAATAAATCTAACCAAAGAGGTGAAAAATACATACACTGAAAACTATAGAAAGCTTATGGAAGAAATTGAAGACACACACAAAAAATGGAAAAAGTTTCCATGCCCCTGGATAGGAAAAACAAATATTGTCAAAATGTTGATACTACCCAAAGCAATCTACATATTCAATGTAATTAATCCCTATCCAAATAACACCAGCATTCATCACAGAGCTAGAACAAACAATCCTAAAATTTGTATGCAACCAGAAAAGACCCTGAATAGCCAAAGCCATCTTGAAAAAGAAAACCAAAGCAGGAGGCATCATAATCCCAGACTTCAAGCTATACTACAAAGCTGTAATCATCAAGCCAGTATGGTACTGGCACAAGAACAGACACTCAGATCAACGGAACAGAATAGAGAACCCAGAAATGGACCCACAAACGTATGGCCAACTAATCCTTGACAAAGCAGGAAAGAATATCCAATGGAATAAAGACAGTCTCTTCAGCAAGTGGTGCTGGGAAAACTGGACAGCGACATGCAGAATGAACCTGAACCAGTTTCTTACACCATACACAAAAATAAACTTAAAATGGATGAAAGACCTCAATGTAAGACCGGAAGCCATCAAAATCCTCGAGGAGAAAGCAGGCAAAAACCTCTTTGATCTTGGCCACAGCAACTTCTTACTCAACACGTCTCCAGAGGCAAAGGAAACAAAAGCAAAAATGAACTACTGGGACCTCATCAAAATAAAAAGCTTTTGCACAGCAAAGGAAAAATAAGCAAAACTAAAAGGCAACCGACAGAATGGGAGAAGATATTTGCAAATGACATATCAGATAAAGGGTTAGTATCCAAAATCTATAAAGAACTTCTCAAACTCAACACCCAAAAAACAAATAATCCAGTGAAGAAATGGGCCAAAGACATGAATAGACACTCCTCCAAAGAAGACATCCAGATGGCCAACCGACACATGAAAAAATGCTCAACTTCATTCATCATCAGGGAAATACAAATCAAAACCACCATTAGATACGACCTTACACCTGTCAGAATGGCTAACATGAACAACTCGGGCAACAACAGATGCTGGCAAGGATGCGGAGAAAGAGGATCCCTTTTGCATTGTTGATGGGAATGCAAGCCGGTGCAGCCACTCTGGAAAACAGTATGGAGGTTTCTCGAAAAACTAAAAATAGACTACCCTACGACCCAGTAGTTGCACTACTAGGTATTTATCCAAGGGATACAGGTATGCTGTTTCAAAGGGACATATGCACCCCCATGTTTATAGCAGCACTATCAACAATAGCCAAAGTATGCAAAGAGCCCAAATGTCCATCGATGGAAGAATGGATAAAGAAGATGTGGAGTGTGTGTGTGTGTGTGTATACATACAATGGAGTATTACTCCTCAATCAAAAAGAATGAAATTTTGCCATTTGCAACTACGTGGATGGAACTGGAGGGTATTCTGCTAAGAGAAATTAGAGAAAGACAAAAATCATGACTTCACTCATATGAGGACTTTTAAGAGACTAAACAGAAGAACATAAGGGAAGGGAAACACAAATAATATAAAAACAGGGGGGACAAAAGAGACTCATAAATATGGAGAACAAACTGAGGGTTCCTGGAGGCGTTGTAGGAGGTGGGATGTGCTAAATGGGCAAGGGGCACTAAGGAATCTACTCCTGAAATCATTGTTGCAATATATGCTAACTAATTTGTATGTAAATTTAAACAAATTAAAATGAAATTCTCATTAAAAAAAGAAGACACATGTCCAGCCTAAGCACACTTCTGCTTATTTACACATCCACTGCTGCAATGCCACATTTGGGAAGTTTTCTTTTGAGGAGCGTCCAAACTAATTGTAAAAATATTACAGAATTTGGAAAAATAGAAATATAAAAAAGCCCAGGGGCACCTCGGTGGGTCAGTTGATTAAACATCCAACTCTTGGTTTCAGCTCACAGTTTGTGAGATGGAGCCCTGCATCCAGCTCCATGTAGGCATCACAGAGCCTGCTTGGGATTCTCTTTCCCTCTTGTCCCCTCCTCTGCTCATGCTCTTTCTCTCTCAATCGATCAATAAAAGTGCAGCCTATAAAAATATATTTATAAGTATTCTGGAGTTAGAATAATTTCCAAAGTTTTGTATGTCAGAAACTACTCACCATTTTTGTTGTATGTACTTGACAAAGAAATTTTGAGGACAGATGGGGGTCATTTATTTTTGGCAGTCTTTTGAAAGAAAAAGAAGCTTCTGAGGGGGAAGATGGCAGCATAGGAGGATGATGGGCTCACCGTGTCCTGCTAATCACTTAGATTCCACCCACATCTGCCTAAATAACCCAGAAAACCACCAGAAGACTAGCAGAATGGACTCTCCAGAGCCAAGCGTAGACAAGAGGCCCACAGAAGAGGGTAGAAAGGGCGGAGAGGTGGTGTACACTACCCTGACTGGCAGGAGGGGAGCCAGGGCGGTGGAGGGACAGCCCTCCCTGCAAGGCAGAGCCCCCCGGTCAAGGCAGGGGCCAGACGGACTGTGTTCTGACAGCCAGCGGGACTTAACATCTGGAATATTAGAAGTCAACAGCTCTGCTCAGACAGCGTGAGGGTGAGAGGACACTGGGAGGGAGAGGTGTTGCGCCCTGGAAGACAGAGCTCAGCTTGGCAGGGAACAAAGGTGCTGGGAAGCACGATCTCCGTCGCCCATCCCCCAGCCAAAATTCCAAAGGAAACCAGTTCCTGTCACAGAACATGCTTGCACCACGCAAACACCCAATGCTGTGCTTCTGCAGATCTATCCCTCCTATGGGTCTGTCTCCCTCCCAGTGCTGCAGGGCCCCTCCCAAAGCGGACCACCGAAGGCAAAGCAAGCTGAGTCTTCCACTCCCGCCCCTGTGCATCTTGCAGATCCACCCCTAATATGCCAGATCCCATAGAAGCAGCACCACAAGCCTGGCAGTGTGCAAGTAGCCCAGACAGGGGCCACACCACTCCACAGTGAGTCCTGCTCCTGGGAGAGGGGAAGATAAGGTACACACTAGTCTGACTGTGGCCCCAGGGGTGGGCTGGGGGCAGATCAGGTCTGACTGCAGCCCGCCCAACAAGGCAAGTTACTCCAGACAGCTCAAGGGAAGAGCCCTGCAGTTCCGCGCCCCCCCCCCCCAGGACTATCCAAAATGATGAAACAGAAGAATTCTCCTCCAAAAAAACTCCAGGAAGTAGCGAGAGCTAATGAACTGATCAAAAATGATTTAAACAATATAACAGAAAATTAATTTAAAATAACAGAAAATTAATCACTAGGCTTGAAAAGAGTATAGAGGAAAGGAGAGAATCTATTGCTACAGAGATCAAGGGACTAAGAAACAGTCACGAGGAGCTAAAAAATGCTATAAATGAGTTGCAAAATAAAATGGAGGTGACCACAACTCGGATTGAAGAGGCAGAGAAGAGAATAGGTGAATAAGAAGATAAAATTATGGAAAAATAGGAAGCTGAGAAAAAGAGAAAAAAATCCAGGAGTATGAAGGGAGAATTAGAAAGCCAAGTGATGCACTAAAATGCAATAATATAAGCATAATTGGGATTCCAGAGGAGGAAGAAAGAGAGAAAGTTGCTGAAGGTGTACTTGAACAAATCACAGCTGAGAACTTCCCTGATCTAGGGAAGAAAAAAATCATTGAAATCCAATATGCAGAGAGAACTCCTTTTAGATGTAACTTGAAATGATCTTCTCCATGATGTATCATAGTGAAACTGGCAAAATACAAGGATAAAGAGAAAATTTTTGAAAGTGGCTAGAAATAAACACGCTCTAACATATAAAGGGAGACCGATAAGACTCGTGACGGATCTATCTACTGAAACTTGGCAGGCCAGAAAGGAATGGCAGGAAATCTTCAACATGAATAGAAAAAATTTGCAGCTGAGGATCCTTTACCCAGCAAGTCTGTCATTTAGAATAGGAGAGATAAAGGTCTTCCCAAACAAACAAAAACTGAAGGAATTTATCGCCACTAAACCAGCCCTACAACAGATCCTAAGGGGGATTCTGTGAGTGAAATGTTGCAAAGACCACAAAATACCAAAGACATCACTACAAGCATGACACCGACAGACATCACAATGACTTTAAACCCATATCTTTCTATATTAACACTGAATGTAACTGGACTAAATGCTCCAACCAAAAGACATAGGGTATCACAATGGATACAACAAGACCCATCTATTTGCTGTCTACAAGAGACCCTGTAAAATAAAGAGAACTACAGGCCAATATCCCTATGAATATGGATGCAAAAATTCTCCATAAGATACTAGCAAATTGAATTCAACAGCATATAAAAAGAATTATTCACCACGATCAAGTGGGATTCATTCCTGGGATGCAGGGCTGGTTCAACATTTGCAAATCAATCCATGTGATACATCACATTAATAAAGGGAAAGATAAGAACGATATCCTGTCAATCGGTACAGAAAAAACATTTGACAAAATTCGGCATCCTTTCTTAATAAAAACCCTGGAGAAAGTCGGGATACAAGGAACATACTTAAACATCATCAAAGCCATTTAGGAAAAGCCCACAGCTAATATCATCCTCAATGGGGAAAAACTGAGAGCTTTCCCCCTGAGATCAGGAAAACGACAGGGATGTCCACTCTCACCGCTGTTCTTTAACATAGTGTTGGAAGTGCTAGCATCAGCAATCAGACAACAAAAGGAAATCAAAGGCATCAAAATTGGCAAAGATGAAGTCAAGATTTCACTTTTTGCAGCTGACATATTATACATGGAAAATCCGATAGACTCCACCAAAATTCTGCTAGAACTGATACATGAATTCAACAAAGTCGCAGGATACAAAATCAATGTACAGAAATCAGTTGCATTCTTATATACTAACAATGAAGCAACAGAAAGACAAATAAACTGATCCCATTCACAATTGCACCAAGAAGCATAAAATATCTAGGAATAAATCTAACCAAAAATGTAAAAGACCTGTATGCTGAAAACTATAGAAAACTTATGAAGGAAATTGAAGAAGATATAAAGAAATGGAAAAACATTCCGTGCTCATGGATTGGAAGAATAAATATTGTTAAAACGTCAATACTACCCAAAGCTATCTACACATTCAATGCAATCCCAATCAAACTTGCACCAGTATTCTTCTTGAAACTAGAACAAGCAATCCTAAAATTTGTTTGGAACCATAAAAGGCCCCGAATAGCCAACATAATTTTGAAGAAGACAACCAAAGCAGGAGGTATCACAATCCCAGACTTTAGCCTCTACTACAAAGCTGTCATCATCAAGACAGCATGGTATTGGCACAAAAACAGACACATAGACCAATGGAATAGAATAGAGCCTCCAGAATTGGATTCCCAGAAGTATGGCCAACTAACCTTTCACAAAGCAGGAAAGAATATCCAATGTAAAAAAGACAGTCTCTTTGTCAAATGGTGCTGGGAGAACTGGACAGCAACATGCAGAAGGATGACACTAGACCACTTTCTTACACCATTCACAACAACAAACTCAAAATGGATAAAGGACCTGAATGTGAGACAGGAAACCATCAAAACCCTAGAGGAGAAAGCAGGAAAAAAACTCTGTGACCTCATCCCCAGCAATTTCTTACTTGACACATCCCCAAAGGCAAGGGAATTAAAAGCAAAAATGAACTATTGGGACCTCATGAAGATAAAAAGCTTCGGCACAGCAAAGGAAACCATCAACAAAACTAAAAGGCAACCGCAGGAATGGGAAACGATATTTGCAAAGGACTTATCGGACAAAGGGCTAGTATCCAAAATCTATAAAGAGCTCACCAAACTCCACACCCAAAAAACAAATAATCGAGTGAAGAAATGGGCAGAAAACATGAATAGGCACTTCTCTAAAGAAGACATCCAGATGGCCAACAGGCACATGAAAAGGTGCTCAACGTCGCTCCTCATCAGGGAAATACAAATCAAAACCACACTCAGATATCACCTCAGTGGCTAAAATGAAGAAATCAGGAGACTATAGATGCTGGTGAGGATGTGGAGAAACGGGAACCCTCTTGCACTGTTGGTGGGAATGCAAACTGGTGCGGCCGCTCTGGAAAACAGTGTGGAGGTTCCTCAAAAATTAAAAATAGACCTACCCTATGACCCAGCAATAGCACTGCTAGGAATTTCCCCAAGGGATACAGGAGTACTGATGCATAGAGGCACTTGTACCCCAATGTTGATAGCAGCACTTTCAACAATAGCCAAATTATGGAAAGAGCCTAAATGTCCATCAACTGATGAATGGATAACGAAATTTTGGTTTATATACACAATGGAATACTACTTTGCAGTGAGAAAGAATGAAATCTGGCCTTTTGTAGCAACATGGATGGAACTGGAGAGTGTTATGCTAAGTCAAATAAGTCATACAGAGAAAGACACATACCATATGTTTTCATTCTTATGTGGATCCAGAGAAACTTAACACAAGTCCATGGGGGAGGGGAAGAAAAAAACAAAAGAGGTTAGAGAGGGAGAGGGCAAAGCATAAGAGACACTTAAAAACTTAGAACAAACTGAGGGTTGAGGGTGGGTGGGTGGGTGACGGGTAGTTTAGAGGGCACCTTTTGGGATGATGACTGGGTGTTGTATGGAAACCAATTTGACAATAAATTCCATATTTTTTTTAAAAAGAGGAAATTAGGAAGCCAAATATTTAAATAACTCAATGTACCAACTTCTATTTGGTTGCCCCCCAGCCTCAGTAAAATGAGAAAAAGTTCTTTGAAAAAAAAAAAAGAATCCAAAAGATTCCTTTTGATGATCCTGGGTAAACAGGAAGTGTCCATGACCAGGAATATCTTTTTGTGTTCAGAAGGAACTGGCCATGTTCTGTCAAGATCTCTCACCAAGTATCATTGACAGAGCATCTCATCTACATACCATAGTCCCCACTTGTAAAAACAAATACATTGAGACAGACTGTTGACATGAGGCACTTTGCAGGCACCACAATCAGCAGCAGCAAATGAATCAGTGTTTCTGGAACAATGACATAATCAAAAAAGAAAATGAAAAATATAAAAACCAGTATATTTTCAGTCTACTCACTGAACTGGGAAAAAAATACTTTCACTTCTCAATTTTAAAAATATTTTACAATGCCTCTATTTTTAAGAGGCGGTCAGTTACATAGAGGTAAACTACCATCTTGAAAACTGAGAAATGAATTTGATTCCAGCTAAGCAACATATGTCATTGCCATAAAATGACAATCTTTATATATATAGATATAGATATAGATATAGATATAGATATAGTTATAATGTATGTATAACAACCTGAGACTAACATTTACTGTCTGAAATCTATACCATGGTTAAGTGTTAAAAATAATTTTCCTAGTCATTATATTTATATACTTGTATCCTCCTTATTATCATTTCTGTCTCCTCTTTGGGAAGAGTATTATAAGTGGTTTTATGATGGAAAAAATAAATGCAGATGAATCATGAAGATTCTCTAAATGAATCTGAAATCTTATTAAAATAGTTGAGACATTTGTGCCTCCCTCCCACAGGGGCAATAAAAAATTCATTTAGTCTAAATTTTTTCACTTTCTCTACCAGTTTCTGGATTTTTTAAGCCTGAAGAAAACTTCACAGAGTTTCCATCTAAGGTAGTGAGGACCTGGGTCTCTGACCCTAGGTGGGAACGATGGGCTTCGCATTCTCTTATATGATGGTTTTAACTGTGTTTTACATAATGGAACATATATTGTTGGAAAGGGGAAAATAAATGATGACTCTACCTAGCTGAAACCTTGAAATTTCTTTTTTTTTCATTTGCTGATTTTTCTTCACCTACCTATCCATACCTTCCCTGATAATCAGTTCTTATCACAAAATGCCCACCTTAACTGATTAACTAAATAAATGACTACAAATTTTGTACTTTTTTGCATTTTCAAGAATTTGCATCATGTTGGCTTGAGGACAATCCTGGAAGGGATCCTTTTGACACAAATGTGTATGGCAAGTCACTGAAACCAAGACAACAAACATGTTCCTAAACTATGACCACACAACGATCCTGGGTTGTAGTAACAGGGGATGCTTAGTACTGTTTCAGTTAGGTATTTTTTCACCCAGGGGTATGTAAGCCTTAGGCTATTAATTTCAAAGAAAAGAATGTCAGATCTCTAGTGCCCATGAAGGTGTTAATTATTTAATGTCTCTGGGGCAGAGAAAATGAAATTGCCTTCAAAAATTCAATTTTGGTTCTACTGTGTTAATACTATGTACCTAGAGTAAGGGCTGAGAACATATGTAAAGTTAAATTAGAAAATTACCAATATAATCTTGGGTTTGTAAAAAACATATTAGAATAACACTACCTTTTGATACTTCAATACTTAGATACTTTCCATTGGACTTGTGCAATGGAAAGTGGTTTTCTGCCACCCTTCAAGGCTAGCGATCGAACTGAATTGGCATGGCATAATATTTGAAAATAAAGGCATCCACAAGAAATCATACTTAGCCTGGTGTGTGTCTCCCCTAGGCCAACAAATTCAGTAATGTCAGAGTGCAAGGAGACAAGGCCTGTACCATCCAAAATGTAAAAACTGAGTTCATTTCCATAAACATACACATTTCAATCTATGCTTTGCCAAACATCTAAGAGTATAAAGGAAAATCTCATTAATGGGCTTATTCTGATCCTCATTTTTCCTTGGGAGTCAGATATTTGCTTACCTTTAGCATGACAATGTGTTACAAATGTTTGTCATTGGTTTAATTCTCTCATCACTCAATACAACTGTGTTGAAATTGTTGGTAAGGCAACAAAAGGTATGTAATTGGGCAGGGCAGTACACCTTAGATGACAGATGGTCAGTGCTGATTTAGTAATCTGTATTTCTTTTGAAATTTGTTCTAATATTAGTGTCCTGTGAACAGGAATCTTTATGTCCCTGCAGGGGTTACCCCAGGATGTTTTTAATAGTTTCTGGACTTGTAAATTCTCTACTATTCCTAAATGCTATTTAGAAAAATGGTATTAATTTCCTCCCTTCACTCTGTTCTGTAAAGAGCAAGTGCTTCTAATGCTTCTCCCTCAATGCTGTCCTTGACAGGTGGCTCAAATCTTTAAACTACTGAGAATTATCAATTTTATGCATACACAGGTGACTCAGACTCCCTGACTCATGGCAAATTGCTTCCCATTTTATATCCTGACTTGTTGGAGAGAGTATACTGTTTTCTTTTTGAGTACTAAGGTATTCAAAATAAGAATAATTTCAACAGTAAAACCCTGCAGTGTTTGAATAATTTTATCTCAAGTTATAAACAATATTTATAGTGACACTAAATTAATTTACAAAGAGAAAGTGATTTTATGACTACTTTTAGGAGAAAAGCTGTTTTTGGCACTGTAGCATATAATCCTGGTATAGGATTCTAAAGAAAATCCACCATGAGATATTTGGAAGTGTATGTAGGGTTATATTTTTGATTGGGAACAGAAGATAGGTGGGTGGAGATATGTAGGAGCACAGAGAACACACTTCATTATTCATTGTGGTTCAGTGGAGAAAAATTACTAAACGAGCTGGGATATGGCCAGCAGAAATAGCAACAAATCTTTGTGATGAGGATCCAGTGCTGCATGGGGACTCATATTCCTGGGATGTGAAACACACAATAAAATTCCAAACATTAAAGAAGATTGCAGCTTAGCATGGATTTGTGGTTAAGTAGCACTTTTCTTAGAAGTAACTTACTAATCTTTATTGATGAATATATACCTTAGTTATTTAAGCACCCACTGCTCTCCTTTTTTTTTTTTTACAGCATATAAGCTCTAGGCTATGCCAGAGAGATAGATGGTTTTTCTGGTTTTCTTAAGTTTACTGTTAACTTATGATGACTGACCATCAAGAGGACATGCATTTCTTGGTCCTTAACACACCATCCAAACAATGAAAGAGATGGGATCCACTCTGCAATTGAAGATTCCTTCAATCTCTTGTATTATCTCCCAACATCAATGTTTTGAGACATTATAATGGTTGAAATGATGACTTGTTTTAGTCTTACAAAGAGGAAATTGTGTATACCTCATTTTTTACACAATTACAGAATCAAATATCAAAAATATTGAGTCATTTGAGTTCGTGTGATAGCAGTGGCAAGTTTAGATGGGAAATACAAAACTACATATGAGCCAAGGAATTATGAGCATTAACTGGGAAACCTGAAAAAAATGGAGACTGTAAGATCATGTTTACCAGCAAAATCAGTCTCCTCCAAAATTGAGATCAGAAAGGAAGAAAATTGTTTCTATCTGACAGTATAAGACAGGACCATACAATTGTACACATTAAGTCATACATTAACAAGATGTGTAGTTATGAGGAAAGTCAACAAGGTGGAGGAAGCCAACTAGCCTTAAGGATGGGTAGATATTAACAGAGAAATGATGAAGATTTAACTGTATACAAGATAAACAACACAGAAGCAGAAATGAATGTAGTAGAAAAATGTGTCATCAGAGAAGGGTGAATATTTGAGTCTGGCCTCAGAGGACTCTTGCACCAGAGTAGCAGCCCTGTTGGAGTATTTTAATGATCAGGTTAAGTAATATTGGCACATGTTATGTTTATTTGACTTAAAAAAAACCAGACATTTTCATTAAGGTATTTCAGGGTGATAAATCTGGAAGTATAAAAAAAGCAATCATCAATAGGAGACTCAGAAGGCCAATAAGAAAAATACTGAAATACCTTATGCATGACATAAGGTTTGGGCTTTGATGGTGAAAATGGAAGAGAAAGGCTAGCACTCCTGTTAAAGACTATGAGAAAGAGTAGACCTGGGAAGATGGTAGTGTAGGAGGATGCTGGGCTCACCTCGTCTTGCTGATCACTTACATTCCACCCACATCTTCCTAAATAACCCAGAAAACCACCAGAAGACTAGCAGAATGGAATCTCTGGAGCCAAGTGTAGACAAGAGGCCCATGGAAGAGGGTAGGAAGGGCAGAGAGACGGTGCACGCTACACAGACTGGCAGGAGGGAGCCGGGGCAGTGGAGGGGCAGCCCACCTGGCAAGGCAGAGTCCCTGAGTCTGGCTTGCAAAAGCGGAGGGGCTGGACTCTGTGAGTTCTGACAACCAGTGGGACTTAACATCTGGAATGTTAAAAGTCAACAGCTCTGCTCTCTAAGAGCAGGGAAGGCGACAGGATGCCTGGAGGGAGAGTTGTTGAGGCCTGGAAGACAGAGCTCAGCTCAGCAGAGAAACAAACGTGCTGGCAAGCACCATTTCCCTCTCCCATCTCCCAGCCAAAATTCCGAAGGGAAACCGTTCCTGTCACTGAACTTGATTGCACCACACAAACACCCAACATTGTGCTTCTGTGGATCCATCCCTCTGACGGGCCTGCCTCCCTCCTGGTGCTGCAGGGCCCCTTCAGCAGGGGACCACCGAAGGCAAAGCGAGCTAAGCCTGCCCCTCCCGCCCCTGTGCACCTTGCGGATCCACCCCATCTAATATGCCCTTGGCCAGATCCCATGGAAGCAGCACCACAAGTCTGGCAGTGTGCAAGTAGCCCAGACAGGGCCCACACCACTCTACAGTGAGTCCTGCCCCTGGGAGAGGGGAAGATAAGCTACACACCAGTCTGACTGTGGCTCCAGTGGCAGGCTGAGGGCAGACATGGGGTCTGACTGTGGCCCTGCCCACCAACACAAGTTACTCGGGATAGTACAGGGGAAGTGCCCTGCAGTTTGGAGCTACCACAGGGACTACCCAAAATGATGAAACGGAAGAATTCTCCTCAAGAGAAACTCCAGGAAGTAGCGACAGCTAACGAACTGATCAAAAACGATTTAAGCAATATAACGGAAAAGAATTTAGAACAACAGTCATAATTAATCACTGGGCTTGAAAAAAGCATACAGGACAGCAGAGAATCTATTGCTACAGAGATCAAGAGACTAAAAAATAGTCCTGAGGAGCTAAAAAATGCTATAAATGAGGTGCAAAATCAAATGGAGGCAGCCATAGCACGGATTTAAGAGGCAGAGGAGAGAATAGGTGAATTAGAAGATAAAATTATGGAAAAAGAGGAAGCTGAGAAAAAGATTAAAAAATCCAGGAGATGAGGGGAGTATTAGAGAGCTAAATGATGCAATCAAATGGAACAATATTTGTATCATAGGAATTACAGAAGAAGAAGTGAGAGAGAAAGGGGCTGAAGGTGTACTTGAACAAATCACAGCTGAGAACTTCCCTGATCTGGGGAAGGAAAAAGTCATTGAAATCCAACAGGCACAGAGAACTCCCTTCAGACATAACTTGAATCGATCTGCACGACATATCACAGTGAAACTGGCAAAATACAAGGATAAAGAGAAAATTCTGAAAGCAGATAGGGATAAACACGCTCTAACTTACAAAGAGAGACTGTAAGACTAGTAGCAGACCTATCTACTGAAACTTGGCAGGCCAGAAAGGATTGGCAGGAAATCTTCACTGTGATGAACAGAAAAAATATACAGCCAATAATCCTTTACCCAGCAAGTCTGTCATTCAGAATAGAAGGAGAGATAAAGGTCTTCCCAAACAAAAACTGAAAGAATTCATCACCACTAAACCAGCCCTACAAGAGATCCTAAGGGGGATTCTGTAAGTGAAATGTTGCAAGGACCACAAAGTACCAGAGACATCACTACCAACATGACACCTACAGACATCACAATGACTCTAAACACACATCTTTCAATAATAACACTGAATGTAAATGGACTAAATGCTGCAACCAAAATACATAGGGTATCAGAATGGATAAAAAAAAAAACAAGACCCATCTATTTGCTGTCTACAAGAGACTCATTTTAGACCTGAGGACACCTTCAGATTGAAAGTGAGGGGATGGAGAACTCTCTATCATGCTACTGGAAGTAAAAAAAAAAAAAGCTGGAGTAGCCAACTTATATCAGACAAACCAGACTTTAAATTAAAGGCTGTAACAAGAGATGAAGAAGGGCATCATATAATAATTACAGGGACTATCCATCAGGAAGAGCTAACAATTATAAATGTCTATGTGCCAAATATGGGAGCCCCCAAATATATAAAACAGTCACAAACATAAGCAACCTTATTGTTAAGAATGTGGTAATTGCAGGGGACTTTAATACTCTGCTTACAACAATGAATAATCATCTAGACACAGGATCAATAAAGAAACAAGGGCCCTGAATGGGGGCTGGTTCAATATTTGCAAATCAATCAATGTGATACATCACATTAATAAAAGATAAGAACCATATGATCTTGTCAACGGATGCAGAAAAAGCATTTGACAAAATTCAGCATCCTTAATAAAAACCCTCGAGAAAGTTGGGATAGAAGGAACATACTTAAACATCATCAAAGCCATTTAGGAAAAGCCCACAGCTAATATCAACCTCAATGGGGAAAAACTAAGAGCTTTCCTCCTGAGATCAGGAACACGACAGGGATGTCCACTCTCACCGCTGTTGCTTAACATAGTGTTGGAAGTGCTAGCATCAGCAATCAGACAACAAAAGGAAATCAAAGGCATCAAAATTGGCAAAGATGAAGTCAAGATTTCACTTTTTGTGGATGAGATGATTCTATACATGGAAAACCTGATAGACTCCACCAAAATTCTGCTAGAACTGATACATGAATTCAACAAAGTCGCAGGATACAAAATCAATGTACAGAAATCGGTTGCATTCTTATACACTAATAACGAAGCAAGAGAAAGACAAATAAAGAAACTGAGCCCATTCACAATTGCACCAAGAAGCATAAAATACCTAGGAATAAACCTAACCCAAGATGTAAAAGACCTGTATGCTGAAAACTATAGAAAGCTTATGAAGGAAATTGAAGAAGATATAAAGAAATGGAAAAACATTCTGTGCTCATGGATTGGAAGAATAAATATTGTGAAAACGTCAATACTACCCAAAGGAATCTACACATTCAATGCAATCCCAATCAAAATTGCACCAGCATTCTTCTCAAAGCTAGAGCAACCAATCCTAAAATTTGTATGGAACCACAAAAGACCCCGAATAGCCAACGTAATATTAACAAAGAAGACCAAAGCAGGAGGCATCACAATCCCAGACTTTAGCCTCTACTATAAAGTTGTAATCATCAAGACAGCATGATATTGGCACAAAAACAGACACATAGACCAATGGAATAGAATAGAGACTCCAGAATTGGACCCACAAAAGTATGGCCAACTAATCTTCGACAAAGCAGGAAAGAATATCCAATGGAAAAAAGACAGTCTCTTTGTCAAATGGTGCTGGGAGAGCTAGACAGCAACATGCAGAAGAATGAAACCAGACCACTTTCTCACACCATTCACAAAAATAAACTCAAAATGGATAAAGGACCTGAATGGTCCTTTTTGATCCTAGAGGAGAAACCCTAGAGGAGAAAGCAGGAAAAAAACTCTCTGACTTCAGCTGCAGCAATTTCTTACTTGACACATCTCCAAAGGCAAGGGAATTAAAAGCAAAAATGAACTACTAGGACCTCATCAAGATTAAAAACTTTTGCACTGCAAAGGAAACAATCAACAAAACTAAAAGGCAACCAACAGAATGGGAAAAGATATTTGCAAATGACGTATCAGACAAAGGGCTAGTATCCAAAATCTATAAAGAGCTCTCCAAACTCCACACCCGAAAAACAAATAATCCAGTGAAGAAATGGGCAGGAAACATGAATAGGCACTTCTCTAAAGAAGACATCCAGATGGCCAACAGGCACATGAAAAGATGCTCAACGTCACTCCTCATCAGGAAAATACAAATCAAAACCACACTGAGATGGTTTTGCCATGGATTTGCCTCATGCCAGTCATAGTGGCTAAAATGAACATATCAGGAGACTATAGATGCTGGAGGGGATGTGGAGAAATCGGAACCCTCTTGCACTGTTGGTGGGAATGCAAACTGGTACAGCCGCTCTGGAAAATAGTGTGGAAGTTCCTCAAAAAATTAAAAATAGACCTACTGTATGACCCAGCAATAGCACTGCTAGGATGTTACCCCAGAGATACAGGAGTGCTGATGCATAGGGGCACTTGTACCCCAATGTTTATAGCAGCACTTTCAACAATAGCCAAATCATGGAAAGTGCCTAAATGTCTATCAACTGACGAAAGGATAAATTGTGGTTTATGTACACAATGGAATACTACTTTGCAGTGAGAAAGAATGAAATCTGGCCTTTTGTAGCAACGTGGATGGAACTGGAGAGTGTTATGCTAAGTGAAATAAGTCATACAGAGAAAGACAGATACCATATCTTTGCAGTCTTATGTGGATCCAGAGAAACTTAACAGAAGACCATGGGGGAGGGGAAGGAAAAGAAAAGTTAGAGAGGGAGGGAGCCAAACCATAAGAGACTGTTGAAAACTGAGAATAAACTGAGGGTTGATGGGAGGTGGGAGGGAAGGAAAGTGGGTGATGGGCATTTAGGAGGGCACCTATTGGGATGAGCACTGGGTGTTGTATGGAAACCAATTTGACAATAAATTTCATATTAAAAAAATGGGAAGAGTAAAAAAAAAAGACTGTGAGAAAGAAAAAGTCATCAAGACTTAATGAACTCGTCTTGGGAAGGAAAAACACAAGTCAGAAGAACAGAATTTCAGACAATAGTGACCTTGGGATTGAAGTAAGAAAGAAACTGAAATTACAGAAAAGAACTTTTTGCTTTATATGACATATTTACTTTTAACCAGAGTAATTCTGTCAGTATCTATAAGATAACAAACTGTCAATTCCAGGTGAAATTTTTTATATTAAAAAGTGTTTTACATAGAAACATGAATACTTGATAGTATTTGGTGGGAAAAAACAGGTGTTATATTTTTTCTCTGTAATTTTATGATTTTTTTTATTTTTCAAGATAAAAAAATAAACACAGTAAGTAAATGAATGTGTTAAGAAATGAGAGCTCAAGGAGGAACAAGGTTAGCTTATTCCTAGTTTGGCAAAAGATGGGAATATACGTAGATAAGGGGAAACTGAAATTTAGTACGTGAAAAATAAAAAAATATGATGGCAGAGGAAAGGGTGGAATGGACAATATCATATTGTTAGATTTCAAGGAATCAGGAGCATTAGCATTGATAGTAAAGTGGGAAACCTCTGGAACAAGAGGACTGAAATTGAGAGATATATAAAGGTAATGAAGAGGGGAGGTGGTTAAAAAGTGGATTTTCTAATTATATGGACTCAGTCTTTCAAGTACTTTGTAAGATATATTCATTTAAGAATATATTCATTAAGAGAAAGTGATGCTGTGGTTAAATTGTACCCTTGAGGAGTACATGAAGAGGGTGAATTGGCTTCTACAGTCCTTATAATAAAAATTCAACAAGAAGTGTGTATTTTTTTATTGTTGAGGAGCAGTGAAGGAGTACTTGGTGTTAGAAAACATTAATTTGTAGTGGATTGTCAAAGCAAATGATCATAATTTTCTTCAGATCAACTCTTGACAGAAAAGGTTTGTAATTGGCATGGCAGACCCGTCAGTGCAGAGTGAGAAAGCTTCTATGTGAGAAAGAAAATAAGAGGCCTGAGTATTACCAATTTATAGTTGGCCTTGTTGCTGCCAGATAAGCTATACATACTTGCTAAACATCATTTCATAGAACATCAATACTGGACAAGGATTCTCTGTGATGGTGTCAAAACAAGACAAAGACCACTGTATGACCATGCTGCAACAGAAATTTAAACAGCAACAACAACAAAAAATAAAGCCCCTGTGCAACCACAAAACTGACCAAACACTTTCCTCTCTCTGCTAACTTGAGTGACTGCTATTGTGACAATTCTATCCCTCCTCAGTTCCTTTTGTCATCTAGAAAAAAATTGCTCCTGCTTTCTGACAGTATACATTCCAGAACATGACATTCACTTCCTTGGAGCCTCCCTAAAATCAATTAGCATAGGCCCAAATCCTAGAATAATCCCCCAACTCCTTATCAGCATGTTCCACTGTTCCTCATGGTTTAGTCTCCTTTGTTGTAAAAAAATAAAGTTAATTCTGTTGATAAGAGGGTATTTCTAGTGGTCTCTCACTGGAGGACAGTAACATGAGGTGCAAAAGTTGGCATTTTCATCATTAGCACAATTAAACCTAAATATAAGCTGGGAGGGTATAAGTGAAATCAGAAAGCTTCTAATATATTGAAAGATGTGGACAGAACTCACAACAGTGGTGAAGAATTGGTTTAGTGTGTGTGATATTTTGGACAGAGAACATAAAGAAAAGACAGACTTCACTAGAATGATGACAATTTGTACTGAGAACTTACTATTTATAGCTCCAAGCACAGCTTCTTGCACTCAGTAGACTATACTTTAATTAAAGAATAATTTTTATTTTAAAGATGGGGCTTAGAATAAGTTCTTGCATCTAAATATGAATAGACCTTTGCACATCAATTCAGACTCACAGAGAATGCTACAAACACAAGGATGCTATAGTGTTTTCTCTTCTCCTCCACTGACATGGTAGGGAAGAAAAAGGAGGATCCCTGTCCAAAGAAGCAAGCTGAGTGGATCACTTTGTCTCCACTCTTAAAAGGTCAGGTAATTCAAATTAAATGAAGTTCACTTGTCATCTAGATATCACCCTTAACCAGCAAGTTGTCAATGGAGAAACAATAAGTACTAAATATTCAATCTGGCTTAAGCTTATTCTGATGAAATAATATTGAGGAAAATCTTTTGAAAATGCAGATTATCAGACTTGGAATAAAATACTTAAATTTTCAGAGAGCCTCCCTGAGGAGTCTCCCCTGCTTAACTCTCTAAGGTGGTGCCAGGTGTACAAAGAGAAGGATCTCCCTGCCATGATAAAGATCCAAGGTCCTTAGGTATGATGTCCTCTATTCCTCTAGTCTCTGGGACAGGATTACTTGTAAACATGGGTGGGGTTGACCTTGCTGACAGTATGGCTCAAGTCTGTGATTGGTTCAGTTATCTGGTCTCTTTTAACTTGGTCAGAACAATTGGACTTCAACTTGCTCTCCACTGGTGGCAGATTAATGATTATAACTGATCCCCCATTGCATCTTTTGGTTCAGCAGGTACAGTGAGCCCCCCTTTATCAGGCTAGTCAGATCTCAATCCAATGCCTGTGCCATTGGGAATTGGGGTTGGTTCAGGAAAGGAAAACGTCAGGTCTTCTGCCAAGTCCCATTATAAGCCAAGTTCCTAGAGTCTTGTTGAAAGTTGGTGGGAGAGAGGCAGACTAAAAAGTAATGTTTTCCTAACTTTCTCAATGGAGAATAAAAGAATTAGCCTCCTTCTCAGCCTTTAAAGTTATCCTTATTCATCAAAAGTACCTTCTTCCTATCTCCTACAGTCCCAAGTGGGAAAATTGGAGACTGCTTCCTTCATTCCCTCTCTCCCTCATTTTCCTCTTCCTTCATTTCCTAGCCAGAAGTGGGCATTATTTCTCTATAGATCCCCTATGCTCTATTTTTTCTTGTCCCACCTGGAAGTATAAGAGCTTAAAGTCCTATGTGGGTGGGGCAAGGAATAACTAACTATAAGCTCACTGATTAGTTTGACAATAGCCTAAGATTTGGAAAAATACTTGCTCAAGACCACACCGGACTTGCAAGAGTGCCACCTTGTGGCACATTATTAATTTAGAATATTATTAAGTATTACCTAGATCTCCTGTCACCAGTTACCTCTCACGCAGATGGACACCTAGGGAAAACTAAGTCAAATGTAGTTTACAGAGGGAGTCAAAAAGAAACATGTTAGTTCAGGATAACTGATAAAGAAATTATGATAATGGGATCAATTTGTGATAGCAAAACGGCAACCAGGGAGAGCACCAGAGTTTCTCACATTGTGTATCTTGACATATTATATTGGGTTGGAGTGTTTGGGGGTGGAGGCAGGATTTCTGATTTTTTTTTTTTCTGTTGCTGGGAAGGATTGATAGATAACTCTGAGAGAGACAGTAGTATATAAAAGTTTTATATTCCAAGAGATTTACTCTCTCTTTTAATGTCAGTGAGCACAACGGATGGTGGTAATATAGGTTTTATATGTATATTTTAGATTTGTGAAAAAATACTTTGCCTAGTCATCTCAATGAATGATTCTATTTTTCCAATCTACAATCTGATTCACTTACTCTATAATTCTCTACTGTGACTATTCTAGAACTATGAGGAAAATGCCAAGCATAAGATGGGAGCATTTCCCTAATCAAAACAGAGAAGTGAAGATTTTAATAAGTCTATTTAAAATGCTCTGGGGTCTGTAATAAAAAATGCTATTGAACATATTTACACACTAAATATCCCTTAATGTTGTACAAATACTAAATCTTAACCAAAACTGGTTTATATTCTACATTACTAAAACTCCGTTTTTCCTACTTCATGAATTATTTCAAAGGCAATTTTCACCAGCATGTGACTATAAAGTGCTGGTATTTTTAATCCTCTGTAAATATATTCAAAGTTTAAACACAGTGGGAAGTTTCTTCTCTGTTGGAACTTTAATACAGCTGGGCTGAGCAAAAGAAGTTGAGTTGTCTTTCAAATTGGACATATTAATTTAACTAAAGTAAATTAATCCCATACTGTAGGATACCGACTTGATTTAAAAATTTATAGTTCAAAGGTTAAAAATCAGTCTTGTTTCACATAAAACATTAGATTGTAGAGTAACAAATAGGATAACCATCAATATCAGTTGAAGGATCAAGTTACGTGCATTTGGAAATGACTGATTTGTACATACATGCCATAGAGTAGTGCTGATATAACACATGTGCTTTGTTTTCATTAAACCTACTTACATGAACATGCACACAAAGAACCTACAAAATATTCACTTTATTATACCACAGATATCCACTTAACAAAAATACTGTATTATTTCCACAATTCTCAGTAATTCTCTAAGTATAGAACGATTATGAGTCTTGCCTTGACTAATGGCAGTATTGTGCTATGGAATGTTTTCAAGGTTTTACATTTCAAAGGGCAAGGAATACTGTTCCGGGCAGTAATTTCTAAGTGTCATGTTACATAGAGGCAAAAGCCAATCCTTCGATTCTCTCCAGTGATCCCATGTGCCTACAGTAACAACATACTTTTCAATATTTGGAATCGTGTGATGAATAAATTGGTCTTTTGATTTAGCCCTACTCAACCAGATAGCTCACCAACTGAATAGAATGTGAAATAGTCTATGAGGTGCTATTATTGACTGATGCATAAAGGCACTAAAACACACTGGACACTATTTTCCACTTTGCTGAATTAACTAAGGGCACAGGGATTATTACAAATGTCCAGAATCCCTTATTATTGTACCTGTTAGACCCAGAGAAGACTTAAAATTTTAGACTACCATCAGCAGTAAAGAGTGAAAGCTCTTTTCAATTAACCTGAGCACAAGACACTGTCACATTAAGCATAAAAGAAATAAAGACAGAATCCAGCAATGATGCAAAACTTTGGAGACAGAACACAGTGACAGGAAGCCATGGAGTCCCAGGCCATTATGTTGCACATTGTATGGTGACATCAATCTCTAGGTAGACAAAGGCCCAGTGGAGGCAACCCCACTAAAGAATGGGGAACCTAGAGAGGGAAAGGTAGCCATCTGCAACAAATAGGAATTAATAGCAAAAAGTATGATGTGTAGGATATTTGAAAGAATGTCCAAAAAAACTCTTATCTTTCATCTTTCCAATTAAAAGGTGAAATCTAATTCCTCTCTTCTGGAATATAGGTTGGATTTAGTGACTAGCTTCTAATAGAATGTGGCAAGAATGATGCTGCATGACTTCTAAGGCTAGCTTTAAAAGGGTAATATAGTTCCCTCCTGGCTCTCTCTTTCTCATGATGTTGACCCCTGGAATGTAGGTCACATGAAGAAGCACCATGTAGGTGCCCCAGTCGACAGCCTTTGCTGAGGTTCCAGCATGAGGACAGAATCACCTGCCAGCCATGTATGAGTAGAATTCTCAGAAATGATTCCAATCTGAAGAGCCCAAATGTCCACTGACTGATGAATGGATAAAGAAGAATGAATACATATATATATATATACATACACTTATATATATACATACACATATATATGTGTGTGTGTGTGTATATATATATATATATATATAATGGAATGTTACTCAGCCATTAAAAAAGAATGAAATTTTGCTATTTGCAATGATGCAGATGGAGATAGAGAGTATTATGCTAAGTGAGTAAGTCAGAGAAAGACAAATACCATATGATTTCATTCAAATGTGGAATTTAAGAAGCAAAACAGATGAACACAGGGTAGGGGGAGGGGAAGAGAGGCAAACCAGGAAACAGACTCTTCACTATTAAGAACAAACAAGGTTACTGGAGGGGCGGTGGGTGGGGAGGGGAAGGGTTTTGAAATAGGTGATGGGTGCTAAGGGGACACTTTTTGTGATGAGCACTGGATGTTGTATATAAGTGATGAGTCACTAAATTCTATTCCTGAAACTAATATTACACTGTATATTAACCAAATGGAATTTAAATAAAAACTTGGAAAAAAATGATTCCAGTCTTTGTCACTGTCCAACCACATGAAAGACTAGAAGAAGGAGCTGCCTACCTGAGTACAGTCAATACCTAAAATGATGAAAAGGTAAGAATAATAAATGACTAGTGTTGTTTTACTCCATTAAGTATGTGACAATTTTTATACAGTAATAGAAAACTGAAATAAGGATATTTGCAAGGATAATGATCCTAAGAGGTAGCTTGTTCAGACATTCCTTTTAAGGTTAGCATGCTTATTTTCTCCAAGGATTAAGGCAATGCTCAAGTCTCTATCAGAGACACTGAAATGCAATTCATGTAAGACAACATGTGATTGCAGGTAATGGTGACATGCTTTGTATAATATTTCCTTAATATGAAGTGATTTGTATATAATCTATGAAATGTGGAGCTAAAGAGTTAGAATTATTCTGTTTGTGTCCAACACTAAGAGAAAGTGTAATCTGACCATCTGCCGTAAGTTTTCCAGACAATTTGGCAGGTATATTCTTGTGCTGGAGACAGGGGATATCCACATACAATCATCTGATGGAACTATGTAATCATTTTTATTTAAGTTATATACATATGCCCCAAAATTATTTCAAAAAAGATTTGAGGAAGTTTAATAGAATATATCCTTTGGAGAGGCAGCATAAATTTTACATGTGGCACAAATTTGGCTCTAATTACTTTAAGATCCAAAATAAAATATGAAACTAGCCAATTACATAGTTCACAGGGTTCATAACATTGAACAAAACAATTACCCAGGAGTACAACTATTCCTAGCATAAAAAGTGAAATAGAATTATTTTTCTATCAGGGCAAAGTTATACAAAGAGGTTATTATATATTGTAAGTGAACATCTTTTCAGTTATGACACAGGGAAGTTCTGGAATATTTCTTTTTCTTTCTAGCTTACAGTTTAAATTGAATAAGTAATTTTTTTTCACTAAAAATCAGCAAATGGTAGGAAGATACATTAATTAAAAGATAAAAAATACCCCTTTATTTTTACCCCATCCCTGTCACCCAGTTTGAAATGTAGATTTAATTAAACAAGAAATTTTGGACTCTATTTAAAATAATTTCATAGATTTGTTCATTCCTGTGACAACACCACACAGTTTTAACAAGGTTGTTTTTAGACTGTCCTGAATTCAATAAGGCTGGTAGTGAAAACATTTCTGCATGTTTGAATATCAGGAAGGGAGGCAATATAAGAGCCACATATCAGATCTTCTGCTATGTCAATCTAATAATTCATTTAAAACTATCTGGAAAAGCATATGTACCACATATCCAAACAACACTTATTAAATATTTAAAATCTTTTCTAATGTTTATTTATTTTTGAGAGAGAGACAGAGAGACAGACAGAGACAGAGCACGAGTGGGGTAGAGGCAGAGAGAAAGAGAGACAGACACAGAATCCAAAGCAGGTTCCAGGCTCTGAGCTGTCATCACAGAGCCCGATGTGGGGCTCGAACTCATGAACCATGAGTTCATGACCTGAGCCTAAGTCGGACATTCAACCAACTGAGCCACCCAGGTGCCCCTGAAATATTTTTTTTCAACTGTATCTATAACAAATAATGAATGGTAGTGAGCATAAAATTGTTTTATCTAGTAACTGTCTAGAATATAGCTATTAGGTATTCAACATTAGTTCAGGTCAAAGGTTCTATTAATAACAATGTAAGGGTAAAGGTTATGGTCGAACATTGTTTTGTGAAACTTACTGTGGATCCATCTGGAATAAAGAGATACTCTCTGAGAAGAGTTGAATCAGGCTGGGGCATACCTACTTGAAGGGTCAGGCTCTGTTCAATAACTTTCTTAAACTGACTTCAATTTATAGAGGATTGGGTGACTCAGGCCCTAGGGTTCTGCCCCATAGCTCCAGCCACTTGGTGATTAGCATTACCCTCGTTTGATTTTGCTCAATTAGTATGTTTCAGAAATTACTTTCCTACAGAGAAGAAAGAGACATATCCTTTGGTATGGGTTTTCATGTTTGTTGGCAGTCTTATTTCTCTGTACAAATCAATTCACTGACATTTTACTTATCAAACATTTTTCCACGTTTTCAAGGAATGTTTTGTTCACCTAGTACCTAATTACACTTGGTCAAGTGAACAAAATCAAGTGATAAAAACATGTACTGTGAATGAGTTCATCCCTACATGTAATAAATATTAACTATGCTTGGCATTACTGTTGATATGCTGACTGAGGTTAGAATATTGTTCAAGACAGGCCAAGTTCTTTTGCTCTTCTGGAGTTTATATTCTATTTGGGAAGACAAACAATATATACTTAAATATGGTGATTCCAGATATGTTGAGCATTATCATGCTTTAAAACTGGGTTTTGACTTTGGAAAATGGTCTTTTGACTAGAAAATATGAAACTACAGCCAAGAGGAAATGAATATAAACACTGTAGTATACTTTTAGTAAAGTTGTTTCTCATGGGAGTGCAAATTAACAATTCTGAAGTTGCTACACCTGTATGCTTGGACTGGACAAACAAGTAAATGGATGGCAGATGATGGGAGTCAGGTTTCTCACTGTTGGAAAAGGAGGTTACAGATAAGCAAGGAAGTAGAATAAACCTTGTGATACTGGATTAGAGTTGCAGACATCCATATAAACTCATCTTCTGCTTAATACAGATGGATACAGAAAAAAAAACAGGTAGGTGTGTATAAGGGGTTTAATATGTATGTGTACATACACTGTCTAGTTCTGTTCACTAAGGGGGTTTCAAAGCAACTATACCTCTATAGCAATAAGCACATTCCATGCCTAGATCATGATTTCTAATACCATTCTCGAATTAAAGGAACTAGAGCTTCTTGGAGAAATGCTGGATCACTGAATATATGAAATAAGCCTGGAGCATCTTTTATTACCATAAAGTAAGAAAGTACTCAAAAAACAAAAGAAAAAGATTAAAGTATACCAAAGGGATATAGGAGTGAATCTGAAAGAGTTCCCATTGGCTAAAACTGGGACAATTTGAGCAATAAAAAAATAAGAGAGTAATGGATTATAGCCAAAGTATTTAAAATATCCATGAGTCTATACAAAAATACAGACTCAGTGATGTCCTAGTAAATGTTTAATATAAATAAATGATTGAATAAATAAATGGGGGAGAGGTGTCAAATCTCTGGTACAGAAGAATAATTTATATAGATCCTCCCCCTCATGGAAATGGAGCTTAACTCCCACCCCAACTGTAGACTGTGGTTAATGGCATTATTCCAAAGAAAGCAGTGATGGAAAGGTGTGGAGAAAACTGACAAACCTTCTCTGCCTGCTGTTCAAGGTTAGTATTTTCAGTGATAATTCATGTTGATAACATGTACCTTTGATATAATCTAGTGAGAATGGCATTTCACTCATGTGGTCTTCCTCCCAAAAACCTATAACCTCAGTCTAACCATAAGAAAACCTTCTGAGAAACCTCAGTTGTGGGACATTCTACAAAATTCCTCACAAATACTTCTCAAATTTGTCAAGGTCACCGAAAATAAGGAAAATCTGAAAAACTATCAAAGATGAGAGGAAGCTACAGAAACATGATAACTGAACATAATGTGGCATCCTGGTTGTGATCATGGGACAGAAAAGAGCATAAGGTAAAAACTAGTGAAATCCAAATAAAATGTGGAATTTAGTTAATAGTAATATACTAATGTTGGTTTTTCTGTTTAAAGAAATACATCACAGTAATGTATGGTGTTAACAATATGGAAAACTGGATGTGGGATATAATAGAAACTATGAACTATCTTTGGAAATTTTCTGTAATTCTAAAACTATTCTAAAGTTAACAGTATATTTAAATTTAAAACCTGGGTTTTGTGAAAATACAGTTACTGAGAGGCAGAGCATGTTGGTGACTTTAGATCAGAGGTAGTTGGGGAAAGCTTTTCTGAAGAAGTGATATCTGAATCTAGGTAGAGCCAAAAATGCAGAATTCTGAAGGAACGATATTCCTTGGTAGAGGGAACAGCAGATGCAAAAACCTGAGGCAAGGATGAGTTTGTGGTGTCTATTTACTATTCTGCTTTGGAATAGCAAAAAGACGTGTGGGGAAGAATATAGCATATGAATAGAGAAAATAGTACAAGATGAGAGCAAAGAAGAAATCAAGGGAGTAGAATATGAAGGGCTTTGTTGGCCATATGTCTTTCTCTCATACTAGACAAGGAGCTACCTAAGCATAAGGCATATGACATTCTTTTCTGTGCTAACTCTAGTACACTGACTCATAAATACATTTTTTTTTACTGACTTAATTCAAAACTAAGGGGAAAAAGAGGTCTAATGGTGTACTGGTAAATGTTTAATTGATTCCCTAGAGGAAAATAAAGCCCCAGTTTGTACTGGTGACCAATTTTCTTAGTATGAATAGTTCCACCATGGCCAATTTCAAGCTACCAATGTAATAGCACTGACTGAGACATTAGGAAGAGATGTGTACAATAACCTCTCAAGAGCTAGCATGGCTCCAGCACATCACTGCACAGAGGCCACTTAGGATCTTTCTGAACAATACTCATTTGGTACAATACTCATTTGGCTGTGATTCCACTTGTTCAATCAGAAACACATATTTTTCCCGGCTTTTTCAGATGGACATTATGAAAGACATTATTAATTATAAAGTCAAATAAAGTTGCTCAGAAAAAGAAAGTTCAATTGGTAATTCCTTAAACTTGTTCTTGGTAAACTCATTTTGGCTCCCTCAAAACCACAAATTCCCGGTACCAGTACCTGTAATTCAACTCTGCCTGAATAATTTTCTAAAGTTTTCTGGGTATTGATAACTTGTCCACCAGTCTTTTCTTGGACTGATTATAATCTTCACATTTCTTAAGATCAGAACATCTACTTCTTTCAAACACCACCACTTTTCTATCAATGGCTGCTCAATGATTACTGGCAGTAATTTGGTAACTTATGACAATGAATCCCCTTTGAGTTTAAGTAGCTGGTTGGAATCACCATGCTGAGGTCCTGGAATTTGGCCTGCATGCTAATATTGGAGCTCTTCCTGGAATTGAAGATCTGTTCCTTGGATGCAGCTGACCACGAGAGCCAGCAACATAATGAAGCAGCTGGTCTGTGGCCTGCTGAGTTAAGAAAATGAACTGGGCTAGGGCTGAAGGAATTGGCATAAGGACATATAGAAAGGCAACAACTCCAAGAAGCCATTCCAGCCAAGGCATATAAGAAGTGATAGCTCTTTGTGAGAACTCTCATTTGATGGCATGGGCTTACGGTCACCCCTAAATTTTGCAGAGTGTGGAGGTTTTATGTGTATATGCAACAAAAATTACTGCAGACCATATTTCAATGTTTCAAATGCCCAAACATAAAGACCGGCATTTACTACTACTGTGGTTTCCAAAGGAGATGAAAGAACAGCTCACATTACAGTTTTCAAGTGGGATCACTTGTAAAAGCTAATTTAACCCTAAAAAAATAGCCTTCTGATAATAATATGATCCCATTTAAAACACAGAAAACAATGCTCAGAAAGTTAAACCATTAAGCTGAACCATATAAAATCGCCATTTTTGTGGGTCATAAATACAAATACCCAGAATTTCATTTTTAGTCTTTGCTGGCCAAAAGTCATAGTGTTATTAACAAACCAAAGACCCCACTTGAACTGAAGTCTTCTAAAATCAGATCCTGTTCTCTTTCCATTTCACTACATTGCATTTTTAGGGTGGCAATCTTTCAGTTTATAAACTTCTGGAAAGTAAGGTTTCTGACTTTTAATATGCGGCTTAAAAACAATAAATGGTCCAAAAATTATTAGAAAATCAATCATATTGCTCACTTCACAAGAGTTGTTAGTCCTACTGCTTATCAGCATTGTCTGGAGAGGTTAATAAAACGGATATTCCTAGGTCATATACCGGGTGATTCTGACTCACAAGGTTTCCAACAAGGTAAGTTATGTATTTTTAATAACCATCTAACATGGTTCTGATGCCCCTAGTTCTGGAGAGGTACTGGGGAATTATTGAAAAGAGAAAATTGTGATGAAATGGATTTTTCTCTTTGTAAAGAGTGTTTTGGCACCATGCGGATATACTCTGAGTCTTAAATTTAAATGATACCAATAGGCAATTCATAATAATTAAGGATGGATGGGCTGATGTGCAGTGTACATTCACACACAACTGGCTATGGCTGCATCTTCAGTTCAGTCTGTACCGTGAAGACCTGTGAAGAATTTGACTAAACTGGAAGGAGTCACTTCCTTCCTTTCTTCCTTCTCAAACTCTCAGCTCCCTCTTCTCCAATATCAACAGCCCCCATTTTCCATTCTCCTTCCCACTTCCCAAAGCCAACAGCTGCCATTAAGTAAGTGTGACCAATCAGACTTCTGGTGGGAGAAACATCCCAGAGATAAACCATTTTGCAGACAAAGTTTAAAGAAAACTATTCTTGCTAACCTTGCTTGCTAACTGAAGAAAATCAATATCTCAAGAGACAACATATAGAGAGTAAACAGCAAAGAAAACAAATTAAAGTAAGGTAATTATCTTTCCTTCCTTCAGACTTATATCCTATTTTCTTCAGCCATTAGTAAATTGGCCTTTTATTTGTGTAACTCATCAAGTTTAGCTTATATGCTTTCAAAAATAGCATATGATTATATTTTCTCTATGTTAGCCATTTGTCAATGTCATAGGGATCTACAGTGTTTTCTACCTAAATATCTTCTCTACACACACACACACACACACACACACACACACACACAATCCTGTTTTTCTCTATGTTTTTATCCCCCAATTTTAGGGAACTAGGGAGTAACCGGAATAAGAACTAAAAATTTTCCCTTCTTTAGCTTTAACTAACAAATAATTAGGTACTACTATTTGCATGTTCTACATAGCTAGATGAGATTTTAAAACAGCCACTAATTTATTTATTTCTCTACATTTTCTGAGGGCATATCACAGAACAGATGCTGTGCTAAGCCGCTGGGATAGATCCCTTCAAAAAAGCCAGACATTAATCATGACTTCTTGAACTTATATTCTAGAAGGGAAGACAGACATTGAACATTTCATTGAAACCAGGATGATTGTTATGAAATACAGAATACCACCAAGGGAGAATGTAATGGGTAGATGTAACCTAATCTGAGATTCAAAGAAGGCCCCCACGATGACATGCTCAGCATACTGATGGAGCAGAAGAAGCAAAGAGAATAGCAAGAAATTAGGTGAGGATCAGAGGTCAGGTATTGGAAAGTTAAGCAGCATTTAAAGTCTTTGATGACTCACTGAAAGGTTTAATGTAGAAGAGCAACATGAACTGGTTTTATTCCATGGTTAGTTCACCATCTTCAAATGAGTGGAAATTCTCTTCCCAATGCACTAACATGTATATAGGGTCTATTTTCAAAACCATTTTTGCAAGTGGCTAAAGTTGCCTAAGTGTTTAAATATACTATTTGTAAAACTGGCTTCATTCTCCCCTTACAATGACTATGTTTCCCAGGTGTTTGTGTAACAATAATAATGCAGTGAGTTAAAGAATGTGCTGATGGATCATTTTACTCCAAGCAGATATTGAATCTTGCGTGAGAATTCCTAGAATCCACTGATTCCAGGAGATCAATACACTATATGTAAGAAGCATTTTTTTTGTTTATTGATGATTTCGTGTAGTTCAGAAACGAGTCCTATGTAAATCATGATATATTTAACTTCTGTAGAATCTTTCAGTCCGTTTATATATCTCATCTTATACCTATATTAGTGTTGCTACTTACAACCATTACTTTAACACAGGAAGGAAATTTAGAGATAATTGAGTCCAGGCCACTTCCATTCATTGATACCAAGGGGTTCAATGATCAGCCCCAGACCACACTGTGAGTTAGGACAGAGCAAGGCTGTACATGCTGATCTCCTGATTTAGTTTCAAGGTTTACAGACCAATCTCAAACAATGTAGATTAAAAATGTTGGACTCAAGACTCCTTAAAGTAATTACTGTGTCAGTAAATTTAATGTAGATTATACACTTTTATTCCAGTTTGCTAGGTCTAAGAACTATAATCAGAAACCAAAACCAAAATAACCCTTTCCCAAAGCAAACCCCAAACTTTAGTCCCCTTCTTGGAAAAGACATGATTTGCTTGGACCTTAACTACAAGAGGTATATTCAGTAATTACCAAGGTTCAAACATTGGCATTTATTTCTACTAACTTTTTTTGCTTTTCTGAAAAAGCAAACTTTTTACTAAAACATTTCAAAGGGTTTTACAGAACAAGAAACAGCTTGTATACACCTATAAGTTGATCATATAATATGAAATCAACTTAAATTGAATGCACACAATTCCCTTTAGAGATATCTAATTTCTAAAAAGTCAAGGAACAGTGCTTAACAAAATCTTTCGATTTTATTACTCCTAACATATACTTTTAAAAAGTGAAAAAAACTTGAATTTGCTCATCCTTAAAGAGGAGCCTGTTGCTTGTACTCATTTTGATAACAGTCATTTAGCTTGGTTTTTGTTATTTACTCTGATACACTCTGTGGGTTATGTACTCCCTGCGTGCTCAATAAATGGTTGCTATTGGACTGACAGATGTGTTTGATCTCTTAAGCACTACTGTACGGAACACAGATACTGAAAGGGAGAAGCTTACAGATTTAGGAAGTGAGACAGGGAAGGGGAGGAAGTTAGGGCTCATCAAAGAGCTGAGTCCCATGTGTCTTTTGAAATTAATGTCAATTATTTAGAAGGATATATAGGGACTTGGTGAACCTTAGTGTTATAGATTATTGTTATTATTAGATGAACAAAATAGGGTTCTATCTTGGCCTTTTGTTTTACTCCCACATATTCTTGTAAAGTTCAAGAGGCACA